>NC_037676.1:25829280-25916721 GCF_003255815.1 Theropithecus gelada
CTAGGTAGTACCATTCAGGACATAGGCATGGGCAAAGACTTCATGTCTAAAACACCAAAAGCAACGGCAGCAAAAGCCAAAATTGACAAATGGGATCTAATTAAACTAAAGAGCTTCTGCACAGCAAAAGAAACTACCATCAGAGTGAACAGGCAACCTACAGAATGGGAGAAAATTTTTGCAATCTACTCATCTGACAAAGGGCTAATATCCAGAACCTACAAAGAACTCCAACAAATTTACAAGAAAAAAACAAACAGCCCCATCAAAAAGTGGGCAAAGGATATGAACAGACATTTCTCAAAAGAAGACATTCATACAGCCAACAGACACATGAAAAAATGCTCATTATCACTGGCCATCAGAGAAATGCAAATCAAAACCACAATGAGATACCATCTCACACCTGTTGGAATGGCAATCATTAAAAAGTCAGGAAACAACAGGTGCTGGAGAGGATGTGGAGAAATAGGAACACTTTTACACTGTTGGTGGGATTGTAAACTAGTTCAACCATTATGGAAAACAGTATGGCGATTCCTCAAGGATCTAGAACCAGATGTACCATATGACCCAGCCATCCCATTACTGTGGATATACCCAAAGGATTATAAATCATGCTGCTATAAAGACACATGCACACGTATGTTTATTGCAGCACTATTCACAATAGCAAAGACTTGGAATCAACCCAAATGTCCATCAGTGACAGATTGGATTAAGAAAATGTGGCACATATACACCATGGAATACTATGTAGCCATAAAAAAGGATGAGTTTGTGTCCTTTGTAGGGACATGGATGCAGCTGGAAACCATCATTCTTAGCAAACTATCACAAGAACAGAAAACCAAACACCGTATGTTCTCACTCATAGGTGGGAACTGAACAATGAGATCACTTGGACTCGGGAAGGGGAACATCACACACCGGGGCCTATCATGGGGAGGGGGGAGGAAGGAGGGACTGCATTGGGAGTTATACCTGATGTAAATGACGAGTTGATGGGTGCAGCACACCAACATGGCACAAGTATACATATGTAACAAACCTGCACGTTATGCACATGTACCCTACAACTTAAAGTATAATAATAATAAATAAATTAAAAAATAAATAAATAAATAAATAAATAGATAGATAGATAAATAGATAGATAAATCAGTTGGCTGGAACAAAAAATAGAATTAATAATCTATATTCCTGTTATTTATTAAATACAAACCATTTTAAAATATGTAAGAAAATATAATATTTATGCTGACTACCAAATAAAATCATGAGGAATATAACAAATGTTCAAAAAATTACTTAAGTTTAAAAATATGTGAAAGATCAAATGTAAACAAATTGAGAGGCATGTCCTTTTCTTGTGTAGAAAGAATTAGCACCATAAATAAACAAAATCGGCTAGGCGTGGTGGGTCACGCCTATAATCCCAGCACTGGGAGGCTGAGATGAGTGGATTGTTTGAGCTCAGGAGTTGAGACCAGCCTGGGCAGCATAATGAGACCCCGTCTCTACCAAAAAAACACAAAACATTAGCTGGGCATTGGGGCATGTGCCTGTGATCCCAGCTACTTAGGGGGCTGAAGTGGGAGGCTCTCTTGAGCCTGGGAGGCAGGGACTGCAGTGAGCCGAGATTGTGCCACTGCACTCGGGTGACAGAGCAAGACCCTATCTCAAAAATAAATAAATAAATAAACTAAATCTCTCTAAATAAACTTATAAATTCAAGGTAACCTATACACCAAAAACTATGTCAACAAGAATGTACACATAATAGATTACCTGATACTAAGTTCATACGTAAAAAAAGTGAGAAAACTCAGGAAAATTGTGAAAAAGAAGAGGGATGATAAATGACTAACTCTAGAAGACATTTAAATATATTATAAAACTACTGTGATTAAAACAGTGTAGTACTGATCAATGGATTAGTAAAGGAGTTGATAAACTTCTTCTGTAAAGAACCCCGTGGTAAATATTTTTGATTTACGGGCCACAGAGTCTCTTATAATTATCCAATTCTGTCACTGTAGTACAAAAGCAGCCATAGACAGCACATAAGTAAATAGTCATGACCCCGTTCCAGTGCAACTTTCTTTACAAAAACAGGTGGATGTCTGGATTTGTCTTACTGGGCAGAAGAACATGGATTAAAAGAAAAATCCAAAAATAAACAAAAAAGCATACGGATAATTAGCATATGAAAAAGCAGGCATAGCATATCAGTGAAGAAAGGATAGATTGCTCAACAGATTTTCCAAACAAGTGAGTATCCATCTGGGAAGAAAAATACAGTTGAATCCTTATCTTATTCATTAAACAATTCCACCTGGATTAAAAATTGAAACATAAAAGTTAAAATCATTAAAGTACTAGAGGAAAACAGGAGAATATTTGTATGAAGTAAGAATGGAAAAAGTCTTAAAAAGCATGAACTAAACCCGGAAGCCATAAATGAAAAGACTGAAAAATTAGATTTCATAAAAATAAAAATTTCTGCATGGTAAAATCTACCACCAGTAAAAAGTTGGGGCTGCAAGGAAGGAGAAACACTGCCAACTCATTTCACAGATCTTACAGCTTGTGATTGATGTAACAGTTTCTGTCATTTGTGTAATCGGGTTTTCCATGCTATTTTACTTTAAGTACCAATAAATACCAATATTTCTGTTATGGTAATACCGTTATCTCGGTATTCTAAAAATTTGATGTAAAGATCAGTCATTTGAAATGAAGATCAATGATTCAATTTCTCAGTTTAGGAAGAAGAACACAAAACACCTTCCATTCTCCCAGTCTCGACAGGTGCAAGCCCATGTAAACCTCAATATGCAAACTTGTCTCCTTTTTCATCATTAATTGAGGAATGATTGGGATGAGGGGGGATCTGTGTTTACAAGCTGACAAGTTAAAGAACTTTCTTCCTACAATCGCTGCTGTGCAATTTTTTATGAAAATGCTTGCTGAACAAAACTCTTTTCAATAAAGAGACTAGACACTTTGTGAAAATTCTGAATTGAACAAAAGCGCACTCACTTAGAAACCATTCTTCTATGCCACGACAATCCTCAAGAGAAGGAAGGCAATGATGACAAACAAATGAAAGCTTATATTGCAAGAATAACTTTTACTCTAGCTCAAAGACTTTTTAAACCAGTGAAATATTAATGCAACAATATTGACATTAATACAGATCAGTTTTTATCAAAATTTTAAACTATAGTGATTAAACCTAAATTAACAAAGAAACAAAAAAAGCTTCCAGTGATATGAAAGTAACGGCTCACTTTCGATATAATGTTTACAATATCTGTTAAAGAATAAAGAATCGATTAAAATTATCTCATCAACAAAGAGGTAGGCTTATTTGGAGGTGAATCCCAAGGAAAAAAATTAAAGTTGTCTTATATTTATCTTCTCATTGTTCCTCAGACTACTGGAGCATCAGAACGAGGTACAGAATGAGACTTTGGTCAAGATTCACCTTAGCAACTATTGTGGCTTGAACTGAGTCCTCTCTTCTCCCCAAAATCATGCTAAAGTCCTAGCTCCTGGTATCCATGAATGTGACTGTACATGGAAATAGGATCTTTGCAGATGTAATATAATTAAGTTGAGGTCATAATCCAATAAGACTGGTGTCCTTATAAGAAAAGAAAACAGAGACATAGACATACAGGAGGTATGTCATGTGTCAACAGAGGCAGAGGTTGGTGTGATGTGTCTACAAGCCAAGGAACTCCAGGGACTGGCTCCAACATCCGCAAAGAGGTAAGAAAGTGTTCTTCCCTAGAACCTTTGGAAGGAGAATGGCCCTGCTGGAACCTTATTTTTGGATTTCCAGCCTCCAGAACTGTGAGAAAATAGATTTCTGTTGCTTTTAGCCACCCAATGTATGGTACCATGTTACAGCAGCCCTAGGCTGTATTAGTGTCCACTAATACAAGGACTGAACTCCCCTGCACTTCCCGAGTGTTCTCCTGTCCCTACTGCATCCTCCAGAGAAACCAGTCCCATGCCCATGTCTGGCAGTACTGGAAGGAGCTGCAGCCCCTGTGATTCTGGTCAGGCTGGGCTCCTCCTGAGAGATGGGCATGCAAAAGGCCCTGGCAGACCCTCAGTCTACTCTGGAGAAGGCGAGCTGCTGGCAGAGGGACTAGATGAGGTAGAAAAAGCTAAATTTGAAGCTACAGTGACAGCAGCATCATGGGTTCTCCATAATCAAAGTGGCCAAGGTACCAGGAGATGGGGAGGCTGAAGGACCAGAGGCAGCCCATAACATGTGGCCGACACAGCTCATTCTACTGCTCTTGGATTCAGCTTCTTCTCCCTCCCAGTGCTTCCTACGTTTCCAATCCTTCTTGTTCATCTCCGCCCTGCATCTTTTCTTCTCAACCTGTTGTCTTTTTTTTCTGTTACAGAGAAAAGGTATTTTGTTTTAAAACTTTTCATAGTCTTCCAAGTACCAGGCACTGTACTAAGCTCCTTTAAGGAAAAACACTTTATTTTCAGAGCAGTTTTAGGTTCACGGCAAAATTAAGCAGAAAGTACAGAAAGTTTCCATATACCCCTGACCCCCACACATGCACAGCCTCTCCCATGATCACCATCTTGCACCAGAGTGGTGCATTTGTTATACACGATGAGCCTATGTGAATGCGTCATTGCACCCAAAGTCCACAGTTTACACGGACTGGTGGTAAGTCACGGACATAAGATTCACTCTTGGTGTTGTACATTCTGTGGGTTTGACAAGCGCATAAATGACATGTACTAATCTTTGTAATATCACACAGGATAGTTTCGCTGCCCTAAAAATCCTCTCTGCTCCAACCAGTCATCCCTCCCTTTCCACCAGCCCTGTCAACCACTGATCTTTTTACTATATCCATAGCTTTGCCTTTTCCAGAATGCCCTACAGCTGGAATCATACGGTATGTAGCCCTTTCAGATTGGCTTCTCTCACTTAGTGTATGCATTTACGTTCTCTTCATGATTTTTCATGGTTTGGTAGCTCCTTTCTTTTTAGTCCTGAATAATATCCCATTGTCTGGATATACCACAGTCTCTTTACCCCGTTGTTTTTAAAGACATCCTGGATCCTCTCCCCGTAGCTGGTGTGTTTTCTCAGGCTCTGTGCCCTGCTAATTAGGCACCTCTCCTCATGCATAGTCCAGGCAATGTCATCATTAGGAGCTTAGGTTCTCAATCTGAATTCTCTGCTCAGACCTGGGCTCTAAAGCTTGTTCCTTTGGCAAGCCATTTAATCTCTCTCTACTTCAATGTCTCAATCTCCAAAATGAAGGATAAAACAATCACTTTCCTCATAAGGCAGTGATATTAAATGAAGTAGTAGCTATAAAGAACTTAGCACAGGGCCTGGCTCCTTACATGTTTAGAGGTGTCAATTTTGACTTGTTTTTAGGAGGCCAAAAAAATTGTTGGTTTAATTTTCTTCTACACTCTGAATGATATGATTCTGAGACTTCTGAAAGTTATTACATGTGTCTACCATGTTATTGCATATGAACAAATAATTTACAAAATCGTATATTGTCACCTAGCAACATTGCAGTAACAGAGAACAGAACAGAGAACCTGTTTTGTTATTCAAAACATTAAATTTTATATGGATTTAAGATAACATTTCCACGCCAGAGCAATGCTAATAATAAAATTGAATTCACACCGAAGGAAAGAGTTAATGAACCTAAAGACGTGCCATAATTTACCAGACGTATGCTGTGCTTCAGAAACCAATTATAACCTATTTCGATGTCTTGTAGACAAGGCCCAGGTGTTCACATCAAATCAATAATCAGAAAATGCCATTTAGGCCCCATCAACATTTCCCACTGGAGCTCTGCTAGCACTGACTTCAAGGAGAAAAGCAGCCTCCCTTCTTTGCAGCTGAAAAGTCTTCTTGAAATATGTCTGAGTGAATGCATTCAATGGCATCTCTTGCAAATAAATAGCTAAACAGAAAAGTATTCTGTGGATGGCATGCCACTTCAGGACTGTGGATCAACCTTATTAAAATATCGGCTATAAAACATTTGCTATGCACCCTGACAGGAAATGCGGGACTGAATAATAATTGTTTAATTTGTTGGGGATGGCTATAAAGAACATCTCTCTAGGGCATCAGGACCCTGAAGAGTTAGTGAATAAAACTGTCTAGCCTCTGGGAGTCCAGCAAACGTGTTATAGAGGTCTAGGAAAATTTGAACATTAAAAAGCTCTTTCTGACTCCTCAATGCCTAATTCAATACATTCTCAGAGAGCCTAATTACTCACATTGTATGTGAAGAAATGGAAAGAACGCACCAAGATTACTGAAAGGCAATTATCTCTTTACACAGAAAAAAAAATCGTCTGTGGCACCTATAAAGCTTACCGAGAGAATGTACTGATGTGCCAAACGTTGAGAGGGCAGAATCGAGTTGAAAACACATCCTTTGAATAAATGAAGAGCATGCAGTTGAGTGACAGAGAGTGGTCAATGAATAGTGCACTTAAAACTGGAAATGAATTGGTCAATTAGCAAGAAGATTACTGTTTGCCAGATTTAGGCTTATTTAAAGAACAGATCACTGCAGCCTCATTTGCAGGAATAGGCAGTATTTCCAGGGGAATGAATACTTGAATGTGCAGTGGCTCGATTACTGAACAACAGTTATGAAAGAAGACAATAGTGGTAACTAAGGAGTGAGATCCATGTTATTTTAGAGGTTATTACTGAAGCCAAAGAAGGATTGCGCTTTTGATATGAAGCTGATTTTGAGTCTTCATCTGAGTCAAGGATATGTAGAGGCAGAATTGGTAATTGTCTGCATGGTAAAATTTTAAGGGGCATAAGGAAGATCTTTATTCCAAACACCTCTTAAACTTAGTATACTGCCTGACATCTTCACTGGTATTTATACCAACTAGAGATTTCTTTAAGTTTTCATATGTTCTCATATCAAAGAGTGTACTCATCTTGAGAGCATGGATAACTGCCTACCAGTCCTGCATGCCTTATGGTGAATTAGTTCATGTATACTTAATGCCTTCCAGTACCTAAGATAAGGTAAACTGAGGTAGCAGATTTCATGAGGGCTAAATGGGGCACAAGAGATAATTTTTGATCATGAGAAACATTAGAAACAAGCTAGTCTGGGTGGACTTCCATCATGGGAACTTCAGTCCACCAGGTTAGAACATGCAGTGAGAAAACACATTGTAAGGATACGCACAGACCTGAGAGAACTGAGGAAGAAGAATGTGGCATTGAGATGGATGCATGGGTTTCAAAAACAAATTGCAACAACTTACAACTTGTTCTATGGCCATCTCTACAAACTTAGAGTATGAGACGTAAAAACCAGGCAAAAGGGGATGATACAAATCTTTTAGGCAACTCTCTACCCTGATTTTACCCTTAATATTAGAGTGTAGTGTTAAGTTTACTTAGGAGACTCACACAAAATGCCACAGCTGACTGGTAGATTTGAGGTGCAAGTCTCTTGATTTCCAGGGTTCTCTTCCTAAGACTGTTCATGAAAGTTACCATGGTCCCTCCCCTCATCCCCACCAGCATTTTACATAAGCCATTTCTCTGATGATCATTCTTGGATATGTGACTCTCTGCCAAGCCACTGTAATCATCTGAGAAAATAACATCAAAATCTTAAAAAAAAAAAAAAAAAAAATCCATGGAACCTGAAATTTCCACCGAGTTCTCAAGCTTTCTCTCTCACTCACTGGGGACATTTTTAGTTTTCCTTGCTCTGCAGCCTGCCAAGTATCCACAAGTATCCAGGATACCTAACCACAAATGGGAAAGACAGTCCAGTCTAATCAGACACTCAACCTAATCCCATTCCCAGGCAGCCTTGGAGCCATCACCAAGCCCTGAAAGTTCAGGGTCAAGTCTTTTGAAAAACAGCATGTAAGGCTCAAAACCCTCATGTACTGCTGTGCATCCTGCTTAAAAGCCTTCAGAAAGACTGCCAGCAAAGCTAGGAACACAGGAACTATTGTTTTAAACAGAGAGATTAGTTCTTCAAATAACACCAACCAATGTTCTCCTGAAAAGGTGTGTTCCTTTAAGAAATTTCTCTATGTAGAAATTCCTTACAGCCTTTATTCCTTCTCTTATTTACTTTTTCACTTCCTACTCTTTTTGCATGAATTCCACAAACATTGATGCAGAATATCCTGTGCTAGACACTGGAATACGAGTGTCGATGTGGAGATAAATAGAGAGAAAATAGTTTTCTGCTTTGTGGGAGTTAACCGTCTATGCAGAAAAGTAAGGTGTGTAGAGAGAGAATTAAAATACAACATTATAAATGCTAGAGCAAGAAAGGAATTCGAGGTAGGAACAGGTATTAGCTTCCCGGAGAGAGTCAGCGAAGCTGCACTGAAGTGATGTTTAGTGTGAGTCTCCGAGGAATCTGGCTGGCTTTGAAATGCTTGTTTTATCTGGTCTATCTATTCTCTCCCCCACACTGTTAACGGTATCTTTTAGGGTGTGTGCCTGGCTCAGACTCGCTTCTTAAAGAATCCATCCCATCCACGTTTCTGGAGGGAAGAGCAGTCCCCACCCTCTCCGTTCCAGCCACAGATGTCTGACCCACTGAACTGGTCTGATCTCACTGGGCTGAATAAACAGAGTTAAAGACAGAGAGGAGGAGGAAATTGAGCTGAAGGACCACCAGGCCTTCCACCACATGGGGACAGCCACAAAAAGAAGGTGATGAACAAGTGTGAAAGAGTAGAATGCAACAGACACACAGGGAGGAGCAGAGAGGCAAAGCCACCAGGCACCTCATTTAGAGAGTTGAGAAGAGCCTCCTGTGATGCCCGCCTGTTGTTCCAGCAACTGAGCTCAGAATGCTCTTTTTTTTTTTTTTTTTTTTTTTGAGATGGTGTCTGGCTCTGTCGCCCAGGCTGGAATGCAGTGGCGCCATCTCGGCTCACTGCAAGCTCCACCTCCCAGGTTCACACCATTCTCCTGCCTCAGCCTCCCGAGTAGCTGGGACTACAGATGCCCGCCACCTCGCCCGGCTAGTTTTTGTATTTTTTAGTAGAGACGGGGTTTCACTGTGTTAGCCAGGATGGTCTCGATCTCCTGACCAGGATACTCCTTTTAAAGAGATTCTTGTTTCCCTTGAACTTCTGTGAATGGGTTTCTGTTCTCTGCAACTAAAACATTTATTGACTTTCAAATTTTTTTTTAATTATTTTTTATTTCCATAGGTTTTTGGTGAACAGGTGGTATCTGGTTACATGAGTAAGTTCTTTAGTGGTGATTTGTGAGATTTTCGTGCACCCATCAACTGGATACACTGAATCAATTTGTATACACGGAATCCAATTTGTAGTCTTTTATCCCTCACCCACTTCCTATCCTTTCCCCCTCCCTGCCCTGAGTTCCCAAAGTCCATTGTATCACTCTTATGCCTTTGCATCCTCATAGGTTATCTCCCACTTGTAAGTGAGAACATACGAGGTTTGGTTTTCCATTCCTGAGTTACTTCACTTAAAATAATAGTCTCCAATCTCATCCAGGTTGCTGCGAATGCCATTAATTCAGTCCTTTTTATGGCTGAGTAGTATTTATATATATTATATATATGATAACTGAGGTATATATATGTATATAATATATGATATAGATGATATATATATGTCACAGTTTCTTTATCCACTCATTGATTGATGGGCATTTGAGCTGGTTCCACATTTTTGCAATTGTGAATTGTGCTGCTATACATATGTGTCAGAAAGTATCCTTTCATATAATGACTTCTTTTCCTCCGGATAGATACACAGTAAAAATACCTGACATCAGGTATTACCTGATATCCGGTACATCAAAACTTTACTTTATAATAGACTTCCATACTTTACCCCAAAAAAACACAAAACTGACAATGATGGGAGTTCAACAGGAAGACAAGAAGAATCACATCAGAAAGTACCACTGGATAAAGCAGGGGAAAGAGGATTAGGGAGAGAGGACAGTGCTGAACAAGGTGAAGGTACTGCAAGAAAATGGTCATGCGTAGTAGGACCATTCTGTAAAGGGTGTTTTGAAATGTTCAGTAACAACAGGTGAAGTCAGGTTTTTCTCCATATACTATAGCTTTGGGTGGTTTCCATTTCCTTCTTTATTGTTTTCCAAATATTCTACAATGAGCATGCATTTTGTATTCAGACAAAAAAACATGCATTATTTTAAAAAATTAGAAATAATCGTCTGACACCTGTTAATTAAAATTTGTAAAGAGCTAAACTAACAAAACACAACATAATTTATCTCCACAGAGTAATTAGAGGCTACCCCACTGAGGCATAAGCTTTGGAATGAGAGCCGAAGTCTTGAGGGCAGGGAAGTTGCCCAATGTGGAGTGAAGAGGGAAGAGGTAGCTAGAGCAACCCTGTTCAGGATGCCCATGGCCTGGGCTCTGGGGAGGTGGCTGCAGTACTTACAATGGGAGCCCATGGGCCTTGCTCCTGTCTCCATGGACACTCCAAACTCTGCCAACACTTTTGTCGTCTGAAGTCCTGGTTGCCTTCCCCCAGCAAGCCCAGGCTGCAGGGTTGCTCTGCCTCCTCTAGGCTGCTATGGACTTCTCCTTGACTTAGCCAGAGGGAGGGAGGGCACAAACACACTTCAGAAAATGGTACAAGGCCAGGGGAGGGACTCTCCCTCCAAATTATTGACAAATTGAGGGCTGGGAACAGTTTACCTCCTTTTTGTCATTTAATGGTTACAGCAATCCTGTGAAAGTGGATACTGCCCTCATTTGGGGTACTGTCCTCATTTTGCATAAGAAGAAAGTGAGGTTGATGCCACTGAGGCAGGAAAAAGGGTCTGGAGGCAGGGAACATAAGTCCGATTCACACTTCAGCTATGACAGGAAGTAGCCTCTTCATAGGGCATATGCCCAGTAAATGATTTTGTTAACTCCTTTTCATTTACATAAGGCGTATATCAAGTAACCAATGGAATCCTTTAGAGGGTATTCAAACCCCAAAAAATTCTGTAATGGGGCCTTCGAGCCCCTATGCTTGGGTCCACTCCCACACTGCGGAGTGTACTTTCATTTTCTCTGCTTTTGTTGCTTCACTCTTCCCTTGCTTTGTGTGTTTGTTCAATTCTCTGCCCAAGACGCCAAGAACCCAGACACCCTCCACCAGTAACACCACTGGTTTTGAAAATGGCCCGACTGTCCCATAAAACTAATGTTTATGGTTTCTTTAAAAGAGTTAAAATTGACCTTTTCAGTCTTAAAACTTAAAAAAGTTACATTTGTCTTATCTAAGTTCCTTTCTCAGGAAATCAAGCATTAGGCCTCCCAGATAGTATCAAGAAACTAAAACTTGCCACATCACCTCATGCAGACAATGAGACACCAGACCCCTTAACCCATCATGATTGCCTGATGGACCACCTGCTTCCTGTGAACCAACTTCTCTTCCTTACCCCTCCCTAATTCCTATTTTCCCACACATGGTTACATTTAGCCAGTCAGGGGGATGAATTTGAGACTGATGTCCCATCTCAGCTGTGGCACCTGATTAAAGCTGCTTCCTTGGCAATACTTGTTGTCTAAGTGATTGGCTTTCTGTGTGGCAAGTGGCAGGACCTAGACAGAACCCCTGGTGTTTTGGTAACAATTTGCCAAGGCTAACTGCTAGAAAGGGTCGCAGCTGAGATTCAAACCCAGGTTTTCTAACTCAGAAGCTGTAGTCCTGACTTACCACAAGCAAGCCCTTTCCAAAGCACCCATCATGGCACCCCTAGTTTCCTAAGGCCACTGCCCACTGGAACTGAGACAAAGATCCCCAAATGGAAAATATCTCTATGATGCCATGTCTGATGATCAGCAGCTTTTTCTCTGCAATCAGAACTGAGGCATAAAGTTCTTCATAGTACACAAGTGAAAACAGAGAAAAATCCCTGAGTCTGATTATATCCAGGTATTTTGGAGTGCAAAAAATGCCATATCACAGTGTTGCCATAGGAGGGATCCAGTTACTGTGGATTATCAGACATCCATGGCTCACTTTGTATTTGGTTTTCCAAGTTACCACTGATGAAACTGTCCACATCAGTAAAAAAGATTGCAAGTGTTTAAAAGTTAATTTTTATTTAATTTAAATTTTTGTTTAATTTAAAAAGCAGGAACTTACGGTTTCCTAATAGGAAATAAATCAAACGATTTTTTAAGATGCCAGGCATCACTATAGTCCTGTCATTACAGACCAAAGAGAAGAACAAATAAAATAAATGAGAGTTATACATTTGGGGTTGAGGAAAAGAATAAAAGGAAATCCATTATACCTTCTCTCCCTACCTAGCCTGCGGATCCCAGGGTCAAGGACAGTCAAAGTTAGGGATGCAGAAGGTTTGTTTTGTGTTGGAAAGTACAGAGAAGAGGAATCAATAACAGCACCTGCACTCCCCGCTCCTCCACTCCACTCTCAGGGCCCAGAGAACCACCCATCCACAAACAGCTGTCTACCTGCCCTCAGCAGGGTGAATTATCATCTTTCTGCCATCCCAGGATGACCCTTGTATGGTTACGGAATTCTCAGAGGCATCTCTTTGCATGAAGGCATTGTTACTCTCTGTTATTTACAATCAAATAAATTCCAAAAATGGAGCCGTATGTGGATAATGTGATTGAGTAAGTATCATGATCTTTTCATACCTGCCCCAGCCTGTACTGGGCTAATGATTGTGGTGGTGTCTCTAAGCTTAACAACAGCTTATTAGACAAGGTACTCCAGAAAGACAGAACCAATAGGGTATAGATAAAGTCATAGATATAGACATTTGTTATAAGGAAATGGTTCATATGATTATGGAGGCTGAGAAGCCCGGCATTCTGCCATCTGTAAGCTGAAAATCCAGGAAAGTCAACGGTGTAGTTCCAGTCTGAGTCCAAAGGTCTGGAAATAGAAGAACTGATGGTGTGAGTTCTAGTCCAACTCTGAAGACCTGACAACCTGGACAGCCAATGGTGTAAGTGCTAGTTGGAAGGCAGGAGAAGATGGATGCCTCACTCAAGCAGTCAGGCAGAGACAGAACTCAAACCTCTCCCACCTCTTTGTTTTTTCAGGCTCTCAATAGATTGAATGGTGCTCACCCACATGGGCGTTGGGGTAGGAAGGGCAATCCACCTTACTCAGCCCACCAATTCAGATGCTCACTTATTCTGGAAACACCCTCAAAGATACATCAAGAGATAATGTTTAACCAGATATCTGGGAACACCACAGCCTAGTTAAATGGACACATAAAATTGACCATCACAAACAGTTTTAGCCACCACTAGAATTAACACTGAACAATTCCAGTTCCTAAGTGCAGAACTGGGATTCAGATCACATATATCTTCCCGGGAAAGAAGGGCACACTCCAAGATGGAGGCATCATCCAAGGGTAAATCCCTGCTAGGTTCGAAGAACCAGGGACTAGGGAGGAAGTGATGATAATGACAACAAATACTAATACAAATAACAATAGCAGGGCAGGCATGGTGGTTCATGCCTGTAATCTCAGAACTTATAGAGGCTGAGGTGAGAGGCTCACTTGAGGCCAGGAGTTAGAGACCAGCCTTGGCAACATAGCGAGACCCCTGTCCCTACGAAAATAAAATAAAAAATTAGCCAGGTGTAGTGGCCTGCACCTGTAGTCCTAGCTATTCTGGAGGCTGAGATGGGAGCATCGCTTGAGCCCAGGTGTTCTGCACTGCAGTGAGCTACGACTGTACCACTGCACTTTAGCCTGGGTGACAGAGCGAGACCATGTCTCTTAAAGAAAAAAAAAAAAAACCAATAGCAATAAATCTGCATTAAGTACTTACTATAGGCCACAGACTGTGTTATCAGCTTTATGTCTTCTTATTTCTATTCACATCAGTTATAGAATCAGGCTTATTATTATTATGTGTTTTATATGATTATAACATTTACCATCTTAACCATTTTTAAGTGTTCAGTAGCGTTAAGTATATTCACATTGTTGTGGAACCGATCTCTAAAAACAGGTATTTAACGATTAATACCATTTAATAATACATATTACTATGTATTACATAGTTTATTATGACGTATGTTATACATGAGGATATTGATGCCAAGAGTGGCTAATAAGTGATAGCCGCGAGATTTAAACTCACAGCACCAATGTTCTCTCCTTTTAAAGAGATTGGTCATCAACTCTTTCCAGTGGAAAAGTGAAAAAGAAACTGTTGGTAAAATGGGATGGCTTGGGAAATTCAGTATTTCCTGCATTCTAATTTGACTCACTTAAACTCCAGGGAAGGACTGGTAGGACATGTCCCCTCCTGAGGGGACGTGAGCCTTGCCAGGACTCGCGACTCCGCAGGACCACTCCGCCCCTGGTTGGGAGAGTGTGCAGGCATGGTGAGGGTCTCGGGTGGTCCTCTCCTGCTGCTTGCTAGCCCGGCCTGCGCCCCTTCCAGTTCCCCGCTGTGCTTCCTCTGGATGGGAGAAGCTGGCAGCTCGCTGCATTACCAAACTCTTCTGAACAGTTTCACATTTTAGGCCAGCAACATTCGAGTTCCATCTGACTGAGAACTTCACGCTGACCTTGAGACTGTCGTGGTCTTTGGGGACTGCCTACCTCCTAGGGTTCCAGTTCCCCTCCAATTGCTCATCAACTAAAGCTCTCAGAAGAGCAAATAGAGTCCAGCCTCAGATCCCATGACTGAAAAGCAACTTCAAATTCGTTCTCTCACACACAGGGGAATATAACCGAGTATAACCGAGAATATAACCAGTATAACCGAGGAAGAAACAACTACTGAAAGATTCTAGTTCACTTACAACCAGCCCTAGCAAAAGTACTGAGCTCTCTCGTGGATATTGCTTGTTGTGGCTTTATTTATTCCAGTTATCAGACGAGAGCTTTGGTTTGCGTTTTTTAAATTTATTTATTTATTTTTATTTATTTATTTATTTTTGAGACACAGTCTCCCTCTGTCGCCCAGGCTGGAGTGCAGTGGTGCGATCTCGGTTCACTGCAAGCTCCACCTCCAGGGTTCACGCCATTCTCCTGCCTCAGTCTCCCGAGTAGCTGGGACTACAGGTGCCGGCCACCAAGCCCGGCTAATTTTTTTTTGTATTCTTAGTAGAGACCGTGTTAGCCAGAATGGTCTCGATCTCCTGACCTCATGATCCGCCCACCTCTGCCTCCCAAAGTGCTGGGATTACAGGCATGAGCCACCGCACCCGGACTTTTTTTGGGGGGGGCGGTGGGGAGATCTCCCTTTTGTAGAGTGCCAATTATTTGTCGAATACATTTTTAAAAATAATTTGATTTTGATATTATAAGGCAATGCATAATTGGAAAAAAAAAAAAAACCTGAAAAATGCCAAAATAGAACAAAAACAAATCCTCCTACCCAGAGGTAACTGTTAAATATCTGTATTCAAAGATCTATTGCACAACAATGCGAATACACTTCACATTATTGAGCTGTACACTTAAAAATTATTAAGATGGTAAGTTTTGTTATGTTTCTTACAATTTCAAATGTTTAAAAATGCACTTTCCACCACACGGTTCTTTCAGAGATTATATTCCATATGTTTCAAATATCAACTTTGCCCCTAAGGGACAGATAATTCATTTCCTCAAAAAGATCGGCTAGGTAGAAAACAGAAAAAATCAACACAAGTACTTCAGAAGAGAAAAATGAATGTCTCCTCTTTACATGGAACTCTTTGGGTACTTTGCCATTAATGATCACCAACTGTGTAATACCAAAGACCTGCACCGTCACAACCCATCTCATTAAAAGCATTCTAATTTGAAAGTCATGCTTTTATAAATGCATATGTAAATGAAATGGAATTGAAGAACTGCTACAGCCCTTTGCACATGTTTAGCATCTATTTCTTTGCCTCAAGAGCTTGCGTATAAATGACATGGTGAATAAATTTGCAAGGAGACGCCAGCTTTGTAAGCTTCCCCCAGAATTATTTCTTTACCACAGTTGCAGAAATCATTCCATCAATGGTAACACTTGCATAATTTCCCCATCAAAGATTACATTCATTTAAAAATTTAATCTCCAAAATATGTCATCATCGGAATATCCTTCTTCAGTGAAGTACAGCAAGAAATATTTCTTTCTGCATTTCATTATGAAAACAGAATCTAGAAGATTCTACAATTTATGACAAAATAACATAGTAAGCTTTCTAAAATGTGACTTAATCCTGATACATTTCTTCAAATACTTGGCAATACTGGTATATTTACACCAGTATCTCCTGTCCAATAAACAGATTTTAGTTTGTCACTTCGTTTTCAACTAATAGTTCAGCTATTTTTATTACAGCAGGAAAAACAATGGCATATTGTCTCCTCAATGGCATACGACTTTTTAAAAAAAGAAGTATTGTATTATTCCTTTATCATGCTGCTGATAAAGACATACCCAAGATTGGGAAATTTATAAAGGAAAGAGGTTTAATTGACTCACAATTCAGCATGGCTGGAAAGGCCTCAGGGAACTTACAATCACGGCAGAAAGGAAAGCAAACATGTCCTTCTTCACATGGCAGCAGCAATGAGAAGTACTGAGCAAAAGAGGAAAACGCCCCTTACAAACCCATCAGATCTCATGAGAACTCACTCACTATCATGAGAACAGCATGAAGATAACCTCCTCCGTGATTAAATTACCTCCCACTGGGTCCCTCCCACAACATGTGGGGATTATGGGAACTACAATTCAAGATGAGATTTGGGTGGGGACACAGCCAAGCCATATCAAGTATGCTTAGATTTAGCTTTTGTTTGTTTCTTTTTCTTTTTTATTGATACATCATATGTACATATTTATGGGGTGTATGTGATATTTTGATACAGGTATATACAACGTGTAATGTACAATGATCAAATCAGGATAATTAGAATAGCCATCACTTCAAACATTTATCATTTCTTTTATGAGCATTCCATGTCTTTTCTTCCAGCTATTTTGAAATAAATTATTGTTAACTATAGTTGCCCTACTCTACTATTGAACATTAGAACTTATTCCTCCTATTTAACTGTATGTTTAATATCCATTGGCCTTTCTGTATATCCTCTTTTTCACCCTCCCAGGCTCTGGTAACCAACATTCTACTCTCTACCTTCATAAGGTAAATTGTATTAGCTCACATATTTGAGTGAGAACATGTGCTATTTGTCTTTCTGTGCCTGGCTTATTTCACTCAACGTAATGCCCTCCAGTTCCATCCATGTTGCCACAAAGGACGGAATTTCATTCTTTTTTATGGCTGAATATATTGCATTGTGTATAGGTACCACATTTCCCTTATCCATTCATCCACTGATGGACACTTAGGTTAATTCCATATCTTGGCTATGGTGAATAGTGCTGCAGTAAACATGGCAGGGGGATGCAGAAATCCCTTTGGTATACTTTTCTTTCCTTTGGAAAAATATCCAGCATTGAAATTGCTGCATCATACGGTAATTCTATTTTTAGTTTCTTGAGAAACCTCCATACTGTTTTTAATAATGGCTGTACTAATTTACATTCCCACCAACAGTAGGTGAGAGTTTTCTTTTCTCTGCATCTTTGCCAGCATTTGTTATTTTTTTGTCTTTTTGATAACAGCCATTTTTACTGGAGTGAGATGTCTCATTGTGATTTTGATTTGCATTTTTCTGATGATTAGTGATGTTAAGCATTTTTTTATATTTCTCTTGGCCATTTGTATGACATAAGACTGTGTTTATTAAGTCAGAAACCTCAAAAGCAGATGCTAAATATGTATGAATATGCTTAGTATACTTTAATGATGTTCCACATTGCATAAGGCAGGCCTTTAAACATCACGGAGAAAGATGTAGAAGTTTGTCTTTGTGTCTTGGTTAAGACAAAGTTTTTAAATGTCTTGCTAATGATGGCAGTTTTATATTTAATTAGCTAATATGAAAGGTATAATAAACACACAGGAAAAGTTTTATGATTCGTAATGTTGTAGTTAATAATAGACAAAATGTGTTATTAATAATATTTTGAATGGTTTTCTTGAAGAACTGTTTTTACTTATGTGACTAAAAGAGCCAAACCAGGAGTCACATCTGCCATTTTCTTGCTATTTATTTATGCTAACATTACTAGTATTACATGTAACCCATGTTTTCTTTGCAGGAGTCTTTTCAACTCAGTTATCAGTTTGGGAATATTAGCTTACATAAAACCAGATGTTGCAATTCACATTTAATTAAGTGCAATTCACATTTATTTAATTAAGCATGCATAAACCACAAAACATTGCCAAATGCTAGAAATAAATGACCTAGTGAAGGTGCCTCTGTCAATCCTCCATGTGGCTGAATTT
Organism: Theropithecus gelada; assembly: GCF_003255815.1. Lineage (NCBI taxonomy): Eukaryota > Metazoa > Chordata > Mammalia > Primates > Cercopithecidae > Theropithecus > Theropithecus gelada. The sequence continues at coordinate 25,847,686 of NC_037676.1, forward strand.
CTACCTCTCCCTCATTTATGGGAGGTGACAATGATCACCTGACATATAACACAAATTGGGGTGCAAGTATTATTGCACATTAAATAATAATAAATCTTAGTTTCTTTATTTTCAAGTATTTTGACAGATTTTTATCTTCAGAGCAGTTTTATGTTTATGGAAAAATTGGGAAGACAGAGGAGAATTCTCATATACCCTCACCTAGTTTCCCCATTATTAATCTTGTTCATTACACATGATACATCAGTTAATGAAACAATATGGATTTATTGTGATCAACAAACTTAATTTCTTTTAAAATTTTTAAACAAAAACTAAATAGATATAAAACTTCTAATATTCTCTGCCTGTGCCCCCATGGACATTGTTGTATACAGCAAATGTAATACATGAAAACTACAACCCCCAGAATGCACTGTTACTAAGACCCTTTCTGATTCCTCATTTATTCCCTGGGTACAACATCCCTAGTCTCTCACCTCCGTCACCATCTCCTCACCTCCTCCCTTGTCGTCTCCAGTGTTTTTTGGAATTTTCCATCTCTGCCCGAATTTAGAAAGGCGATGGGTTGCAGACAGGTGGAGATGAAAACAGGACCATCAAACTCGGGCAATTTCCAGAGAAGCCTACATGGGATAGAGAACACCTGTCTGCCTATTTTATGGTCCCTCTGAGCCTGGGTTCATGAGCCAGAGAACATTTGTTAGGGAGGTGCAAACCATCTTCATCTCTGCTTTTGCAGATGGTATCTGATTTGTGAGCCAATCCTGAGTGTGCCGTAAGTAAAAGCATGGTGGGTTATTCTCAGCCCAGCTCCATCTGCTTTATAATTATTGTCACTTCTTCCAAGATTCTGGCACTGAGTTGTCAGTCTTCATTTGTAACTGGCTTTGCTTTGGCTTTGTGGACATCTCAGCAAGGGGTTTGGAAAGGCTGATTGGAGGCTGTTAGCCAGGCACCATTTAGAACCAGAAGTCTCTTTGGCTTACTATGGAAATTCCCCAAATAGCTCTATTTGGGGATTGAGAAAGCCTAATGAGATTGAGGGGCTGGCTGGCTGACAATAAGAGTCTGCCAAATTAGATGTGTTATTAGAAATAAAACAGATTCTGAGTAGCCAAAAAGGCACTGCACAAATAACACACTTTGCTCACTACAGAAAAGGTAAGTTTGTTTAGCTTTCTTCCACAAGGGGAAATGCACCCCATAGGACACATTGGACATCTCAGTAAGAGGGAGTGGGTGGGGGCTTCTTCTAGGTTTCAGTGCATTCTGAGTGGTTCTAATGAGAGTTCAAGGCAGTGGGGGCCAGTTCTGGACTGGATTTTGTCTAGAAGTAAAAACAATCTGGTGATGGGTCATCTTAACATTTATCTGGAGGCAGGAGATTGAGAACAAGTTGGTATTGATTAAGAAGGAGCAGTAACACACATTGCAAGGTGCATTATGAAGCTATGATTCAAGGCAAGAATAAATACTTTCTATGACGTTTTCAGCTCAAAGAGTAATGAAGATTTTTACTTTAAGAAACAAACAAGTGAACAAGCAGTAACCAATGCATAAGTTGAAAGAGGGGGCTGTTTAGTCATTTTGTGGTTGTAGAGTGGCCTTATGTCTGGCTTGTTTACTCATGATCCTGGAATGGCTTTTTCTGAGCTTTACTTGTCTGCCAGAGTATGTTTACGTTCTGTTAGGACCATCACAGCCTGACTGCCAGCACCATTTTTCACTTTTTCACATAGTATCTTTTTATTCTATGCAACAAGTCTATGATAGTAGGTACTATTTTTATCATTGCATATTCCAGATGTGGAAATGAGTAAAAAGAGAGATTCAACAACCTGTTCTCATGTTGTTAACCACTGATCTACTAGAGCCTGGTGGGGAGAGCTTTTCTGTTGTTCCTCCAAGTATATCAGATGTCTAGGATTTTGGCCCAATGCAGTTCGTGATAAGTTCTAAATTGATCATGTGTTTACTATTTGAGTCATCATAGAATTGTCTGAACTGGCGAGTGCTACAAACCTAGGGCAGAAAAGGAAGATGATATATTAGGCTCCCATGACTATTAGCCATCATTATGCTGCCTGATGGCCTTGGATAAGCTACACCTTAGATTGAAACTGGAACTTAGAGAGCGAGCTCCAAGAGATTTAGTGGCAGTTGCTAAGCAAAGGGGTTGTATTTATAATATAATAAAAGTCCTTCTGCCTGACAGCATAAATCAGATGTTCTCCCCACTACATCATGTTCTGGGCTATAAGACAGATCATCTGGTGGTCTGAGACCACTGAACATAGACACAGGTAGGAAGCTGTAAGGAAGAAAGCTAGACTTGCTCCTTTGTGACTGAGGGGAGTTATCTTGAGGTTGGAAACACATTATGTGGGCAGTGTAACTCCATGCCTGACGTGGATGCATATGCTTCTACTCTGCTTCTATTTCCAACTCTAAAACTCATTCTGTTGAATTTTCAAGTGGCTGCTGGCTCGTTTCTGTTATAAACTTGGCCATGCCTCTCCCAATGGAAAGGCAGATAACTACATCTTTGTTCTTTCACTGTCTTATTATAGATCCAGTATACATGTGAATTTGGGTAGGAGGAAAATATATTTGTTCAAATTTTGCAACTTGACTTTTTCTTCGTGAAGACAAAGCGAAGCACTGGGACAGTTATTATGTAAATCAGGAAAAAAACATCAAAATACTTGTTTTTAAAAATGCATGTCAGTGTTCTGTATCTTGATTATGGTGGTGGTTCCATAACTGTATGCGTTTGTCAAAATTCATAGAACTATATGCTGAAATGGGTGAATTTTATGATAGGTAAATTAGACCTGAAAAAACCTAGCTTTTGAAAGTTGCGTGTTAGAAGGCAAAAAGAAGCATTCTTATGGCCAAGAGCCACTGGACATCTGACAGCCTTGCCCTTCATGTCATCTCACTCTTCTAGGCCTAGGCTGAGATGGGTGCTACAGAGCAGGAGTGCCTGGGGGGCAGGCAAGCCCAGGGTGGAGCTGCTGGTGATGCTGCAACCTACAAATGAAGATGCACTGTGGTTGGGCTTTCCCTAAGTCTCTTTAATAAGACAGGTCCTTTCCATAAAGGAAGATGAGGGTCCTACAATGCACAGAGAGAGGAGCAAAGAATAGAAGTTAAAAAGAAGTAGAGGCCAGGCACAAGGACTCACACCTACAATCCCAGCACTTTGGGAGGCCTAAGCAGGAGGATTTCTTGAGCCCAGAAGTTTGAGACCAGCCTGGGCAACATAGTGACGACCTGTCTCTATAAAAATTAGCCAGGTGTGGTGGCGCATGCCTATAGTCTCAGCTACTCAGGGAACTGAGGCGGGAGAATCACCTAAGCCTGGGAAGTCAAGGCCACAAGTGAGTGTAATCAACACTGTGCTCCAGCCTGAGTGTCAGAGTGAGGCTCTGTCTCAAAAACAACAACTAGATTAAAGAAAAAGAAAGAAGTAGAGCCTGAGTCAGTCATTCCAGCTGCAGGACACATGGAGGGGCAGGAGATGATGGGGCAGGGGTGATGATGGAGGAGTAGGAGACAATGGTGGGGGCAGGAGAAGACAACTCAAGGCAGGCTAAAATACGCCCCTGGAAACATCCCCAACTAAACAAACCGTTAAGCAACAAGAGCATCACGACCTCCATTATTTACCATTGTTCTGGAAATTCTGCTCATTGCAATGAGGAGACAAACATGTAAGAGAAAAAAACTCTTTGGAAAAGGCAATTATTATGAACCACAAGTAACGATATTGTTAACCCAGAACTTCCAAAGAAATTTACTGAAAAAGGTATAAAAACTTAAACCAAAATTTGATAGTTGGCAATTACAAAATAAATGTACAAAAAGTTTTCCCAGTACAATACTTACCAGATGAAAAATACAAAGAAAAAAAGTGTTATTCGCAATGGCAATACTATGTATAAACTAGACAACAGTAAATTGAACAAGAAATATGCTGTACCAGTATTAAGAAAGAAGAGGAGGAGGAGGAGAAGGAGGAAGAAGAGGAGCAGGAAGAGGAGGAGGAAGAGAAGGAGAAGATGAGAGAGAGAGAGAAGGAGAAAGGGAGAGAGAGAGAAATACAGAGATCATGCTTCTGCATTGGAGCATGTAGTATTTAAAAGATAAGAGTTCTTTTGAAATTAATGTATAAATTTAATGCAATGTTAATCAAATTTTCAAGGGGATTCTAGAGTTAATTTGTAGATACAATTGAGCAAAAATAACAGGAAACCATTAGAGTAAAGAGAACGATGAAAAAGAACTTACACTAGCAGATGAATAGACATATTTTAAATCTATGGTGATGAAAACAATGGCTTTCTCTCACCAGAATAGACAAACTAATTAAAGCAACAGAAAATAAACCCTGGAAATATACCCAAATATATAGAGTACATGATAAAGGTGGAATTCAGGTCAGTAGCATGAGGATGAACGACTAAATAAACTGATCTTGATCATTAGTTATTTTTAAAAATATGGATTCTTATTTTACATCAATTTACCACAATAAATTTCCAAAAACTAAAGAGTCAATTATGAAAAGTTAAATAAATATAATAAAAGAACTATTCAAAAATTTAGATGAATATTTTCATAATCTTGGGGTGAGAAAACCAAAGTCAAAAATTGTAAATAACATATTAAAAGATTTAGATAGATACAAATTGAAAACCTTGCTTTAGCAAAAATGCAATAAGGAAAATTAAGAGGTAAAGTAAGAATTGGAACATATTGACAATATCTGGTTTAAAAAGGTTAATATATAGAGTATCACAAATCAAAAAGGAAAAGATGAATACCCCAGTAGAAAAATAAGCAAATGACAGAGAGTCATTTCACATGGATTGAATACAAGAGCTCATCAAGAGTGAGAAAATGTCCACTTTCACCTATAATCAAAGAAATAGAAACTAAAGCCATAATGAAATATGATTTTCACAGGACAGGCTTGAAAAGTAGAAACTGTAAGTAGGTGCTGGTCCTCTTAATTTTGATAAAAGATTTTGCTGTGACCCTGGAGAAGGAGGTCTGAAAACAGCAGCATTTGGGGCTACTCTGTCCATTATGGAAGTCACTGGCCACCTGTGATCACCGAACATTTGAAATGTGACTAGTTCAAACTGAGTTGTGCTGTAAGCATAACATACACTCCAAATTCTGAAAACTTAAAACAAAAACATAAGAATGTAAAATATCTAATTAATGTATTTCATATTGATGGCAAGTTGCAAGATAATATTTTGGATGAGCAGTTGACCTTTGAACAACACAGGGGTTAGAGGCTCTGACAACCACGTAGTTGAAAATCCTCATATAACTTTTGACTCCCCCAAAACTTCACTACTAATAGCTTACTGCTGACCTTTTAGAAGACTTATAACAGTCAATTGACACAATTTTGTATGTTACATGTATTATGTACTGTATTCTTGCAATAAAATAAGTTAGAGAAAAGAAAATCATGTGAAAACATATTTACTATTTATTAGTAGATAGGAATGGATTCTCATCCATTTTCTTATATATAGACAATAAATTTACCATTGGAGATGATGAAATGTCCATGTGTGACATAAACACTGGTGTAAACTAATCAAATCAGTGGGCTTCTCCCATTTTCCAGACATGAAGTATTCACTCTGGGAGAACCAAGTAAGAAAAAAACTCAATTTCTTACCAGCCTAAATGCAGAATCACAATTAGACTTAAAAGGTCACGAAAAAATTAAATTTTTCAAACTGGAGACTGTAGAGTGTATTTTATATTCACTACACATGTATCTATATGGGTTTTAGCCACAGCTCCATTTATTACAATAGAAATTAGGAGCAATTTTAAAGTTCAATTATAGATAAAATATTAAATAAACTATAGTGCTTCCATACAATGAGTACCAGTTATTTAAAACTGTTATTAAAGGATATTTAGTGATACAGTGAGGTTATCATAATATTCTTTTTTAATACTACCTTTATTGAGGTTTAATTTTCATATAATAAACTGCACATATTAAATAATAGAATTTGAAACATTTTGACATATGCATACCCATGAAACCATCAACATGATCAAAATAATAAGTATATCAATCACCCCCCAAAAAAATTCTTGTGCCACTCTTACATAGCCCTCCCCATTCCCGGGCAACCACCGATAAACTTTCCATAAATATAAATTACTTTGCACTTTTCAGAATTTCATATATATGGGATCATACTGCATATACTCTTTTCTCATCTGACTTCTTTTATGCAGCATGATTGAGATTCATCCACGTTGCTGTATATCACTTGTTCCTTTCTTCTGATTGTTGAATAATATTTCATTGTATAAATGTACCACAACTTGTTTATCCATCACCTGTGGATGGAAAATTGGGTTATTTTCAGGTTTGGACTACTACACCTAAGGCTACTATGAATACTCATATACATGTTGTTGTATGGACATATGCTTTCATTTATCTTGGATAAATATACATAAAGTTGGAATTCTGGGTCATAAATTAGGTTTCTATTTAACTTAAGAAACTGCCAAATTGTTTTCCAAAGTGGTTGTACCATTCTACATTCCCATCAGCAGTGTCTGACAGTTGTTTCCTCCACTTCCTCACTAACACTTGGTATAGTCAGTCTTTTTAAATTTTAGCCATTCTAATAGGTATATAGCTGTGTCCCATTGTCATTTTAATTTGTATTTTCCTATAAAAAATTATGTGGAGCATCTTCTCATATTTCTGTTTCCATATATCTTCTTTGGTGAGGTAACTGTTCAATTCTTTCACTTCTTTTTGTTTTGTTTTTTGTTTGTTCTCTTGGTTTTTCATTTCTCCCTTTTCTTTTTTCTGCCTTCCTGCCACAAATTTTTTTAGAATTTCATTTTTATTTATCTATAGTTTTTTGAGTGTATCTCTTTGTATAGATTTTTGCGGTTACTCTAGGTACTACATTATATATATGAAATGTATGACACTCTACTGGTGTGGACATTTTGCTAGTTTAAATGAAGTGTAGAAATGTTACATCTTTTTACATCCCTTTACCCTGTGATGTTTATGATACACTTGTCTTAAATATTTTCTTTACTGGATTGAGAACCACATTAGACAATGTTATGCTTTGTTTCAATGGTCAATTTAGAAAACTGAGGAGAAGGAAAACCTATTATTTTTGCTTTTGTTGTTCTTATTCTTTCTTACTGATGTTCCAGGATCCCTTATTTTATCATTTCCTTTCTGTTTCAATAACTTTTTTCAGCTGTTCTTTAGGGTAGGTCTGCTAGAAACAAATTCTCTTAGTTTTTCTTCATCTGAAGATGTCTTTATTTCCTCTTCATTCTTGAAAAATTAATTGCTTAGTATAGAATTCTGGGTTTGCAGTTCCCGTCTTTCCACACTTGAAAAATGATGTGCCCCTTTCTTCTGGCCTCTGGTTCCTAACGAGAAATCCAGAGCCTTTCTAGTTGTTTTTCCCCATAGGTAGATGTTCCGGTTTGGGGCTTTTTATTTGTCTCTGGTTTTCAAAAGTTTATGATGCGCTTTAGCATGGATTTGGTGGACTTATTTTGGGGGGATTTGCTGAGCTTTGATTTTGGGGAATTTGCCGGCATTTGCTTTTCCAAATTTGGGAAACTTTCATCCACTATTTCTTTTAATACTACTTCCATCCCTCTTTCTCCTTTTCTTCTAGAACTCCAGTGAAACTGAAGTTATATTTGTTGTTATAGACTCACAGGTCACTCTAGTTTTATTCAACTTTTAACTTTTTTTCTCTGTTGTTCATATTGTTTAATTCCTACTGTTCTATCTTAACATTCACTATCTCCTCTGTTCTTCTATTCTGCTATTGAGCTCGTTCATTGAGATTTTTATTTCAGTTATTGTCTTTTTTCAGTTAAAAGATTTCCATTTGGCTCCTCTTGATAGCTTCTGTTTCTTTGCTGAGGTTTTCTAGGTTTTTGGCTGAGACTTTCTGCTTTTTATTTGTTTCAAGCATGTTTGTAATTGCTATTGAAGCATTTTCATGATGGCTTCTTTAAAATACTTGTCAGCTAATTCCACCATTTGTGTCATTTCATTATGGTCATCTGTTGATTGTTTTTTCTCATTCAAGTTGAGATTTTTCTGGTTCCTTATATGGTGAGAGATTTTCAATTATGTCTCGGCATTTGGGGCTACATTATTAGATTCTAGATCTTATTTAAATCTTCTCTTTTAGCATGTTTTCTCTCACATCCAGCTGATGGAGGAAGTGGAGTGCCACCTCATTGATGCCAGATAGGAGTAGGTTCTCCACACCACCACTTTTGACTCCCTGAGAGGAAGACTGCCTTGTTATTACTAGGCATGGGTGGGATTTCAGGCTATCCAATAAGCCTCCATTGACACCACCCCAGAGAGGGGAAGAGAAGAGGGATGCCTCATTACAGCCGGCCATAGTGGAAGTCTGCTCTCTCTACTTGGTCTTTCTTGACAGAGACATATGTGGCTATGACTTTTCTACAATGTTTGACTGTGGTAGGGTAGTTGTTGTCTAGAGGGTTTCTGTTCTGCTCCCTCTTTGCTGGTCGTTTGTCTAGAGAAAGTAGGCTTGTTTTTTTGTTTTGTTTTGTTTTGTTTGTTTGTTTTTGTATGTGCCTGTTCGTATTTCCAGGTTCCCTACTTTAGTTCAGAATATATGAGGTAAAAAGAAATTCATATATAAAAAGAAACCCAGCAAACTCACTGTCATGTTGATCTTTGGGTCTCCAGGAGCCCAGCTGGTCTGCCTTCTCTCCACCTTTCAGCACTTGATTGTTTCATATATCAATCATGTTCAGTGTTTTCAGTGGTGCTTAGCAAGAGGAATAGGAATGGTGTGTCTACACTGTCTTGGTCACATAATATTCTTTTAAGTAAAAAACAGCAAAGAATAAAGTACCATGTATACATGTGCAAATTTTGTAACAAAACATAAATATATCCCTGTAATTGACCACTGACCAAGACTTCTCTTCCCCAGAACTATTGCTGAGGACAAAGCTGAAGACAGAGATACTAAGTCTCCAGTATTCTGGAAAGATCACCTACAAGTAGAGCCAGACCTTTCCACAGTGCTTGCTACAAGCATGCAGAATCAGCCTACAGTCAATCCCACTGCCCCAGGACTATAAAAGCAAAGGTCTTAGAAGGGGAAAGGATATCATGTCCTCTAAGCCTTGAGTCTGGATCTATACTGAGAGACAAGAAGTGTTCTCAATCAGATTTGAGAGTAACATTTTATCACACACACAACGTTGAAGATCCAATTTTCACCAGAAAGTTACGGAATATGTCTAAGATGGTATTAAGAGACAAGAAACGATGTTGACAGAACCCAGCTAAACTTACTGAACAGCTTTCTGTTTATCCTGCCACTGAGATGAGATGCCTTTCCTCTATATGCCAGTTAAATATATACAAAGAGGAAAGATTGGAAGGATGAAAACTAAAACGATATTCATCTCTGAAAGTTCAATAACTGATGATTTGTATTTTCTTCTTCATGGCTCTCCAGATTTTCTCCTTTTTCATTATTTAATATATATTACTTGTACATTTTTAAAACAGATTTTAAGTGTCCACAAGAAGAGTGCTTATTTGATTTGGAACTTGTCTCACTAATGGAAAGCCTAAATCCTCTGAGCCTAAACAGTGAAAAAGATGAAGGTCAAGGGGCTCATTTTAAAAACTTGTGAGCCAGTACTGATGAGTGCAGTACAATATTGCAGTCTTGCAGCATGGACAGATGTTTCTTTAATTCGGTGTCAATTAAACATCCTTCAAACAGGATATTCTAAACCATGCCCTTGGCCAGGTGCAGTGGCTCACGTCTGCAATCCCAGGACTTCGGAAGGCCAAGGCAGGCAGATCACCTGATGTCAGGAGTTCAAGATAAGGCTGGCCAACATGGAGAAACCCCACCTTTACTAAAAATACAAAAATTAGCTGGGTATGGTTGTGCATGCCTGTAATCTCAGCTACTCAGCAGGCTGAGGCTGGAGAATCACTCGACTCCCAGAGGCAGAGGCTGCAGTGAGCCAAGATCATGCCATTGCACCCCCGCCTGGGTGACAGAGCAAGACTCTGTCTCAAAAAAATTAATTAATTAATTAAAACCATGCCCTTGAAGTCCTTCAGGTGATTTCTTACAGACACTACTGTGACTCTGAATTGAGAGATCAAAGAGTATTCTGTTACTATCATCACATTTGCATGTTTTTAGAAAAGTCCTTTATCAATTTATTCACACATACACCCTTCCCTCACCCAGTCTTCGAATCCCATAGTCAAATACCTTAGTTTCTAACAAGGCTGGTTTCCTTTCCATCCTCTGAGAGCATCACCCCTCTTCTGATGCTCACAAACGCTCGTCTTTCTGTCTGGAGTGGTAACACAGCCATTAAACATAAAACAAATTTCCCTGAGATTTAATTCCCTTAATGATCAAATTGACTAATGGCCACTTTGCCTAAAATTTTGGATTAAGCTTTGTCATTTTAAACCAAATATGAACATAAACATAAAAGCACTTCTGATTTTGTACTTCTAAAAATTGTTAGCAGCTTTTTGAAACATGGGATCACTTACTGTTCTGAGTATCCCATTCTATATCACTTAGTCTTACGGATTTTTTTTTTTTTTTGGCTTGCCTAAATGTGCTTTCTTTCAAGCTTTAGGCTCCTGGAAGTACGTTCCTAACTAAAATGAGGTATTTCACACAATATTTGTCAAATTTTTTTTTCATTCCTCATGTCTTATTCTTCAAGGTCTGTTTTAGTTTTCCACTTTGCGCACCTGTGCACTTCATGTGTTTATTAACCAAATTAGCACATATTCATAATGTATTCTATTTATGAGGTATTGACATTTTGAAAAGAATGAAGCTGTGAACTAGATGGGTCTGAACTGTTCCAAACAACATTACATTTTTTTCAAGACACCTGTTTGACAAAATAATAGTGGATTCTGAAACACAAAATATTACCACCCAGGCATGGTGGCTCACGCCTGTAATCCTAGCACTTTGGGAGGCCAAGGTGAGTGGATCACTTGAGGTCAGAAGTTTGAAAACAACCTGGCCAACATGGTGAAACCCCGTCTCTACTAACAATACAAAAAAAAAAAAAATTCAGCCATGCGTGATGGCAGCTGCCTGTAATCCCAACTACTCGGTAGGCTGAAGCAGAAGAATCACTTGAACCTGGGAGGTGGAGGTTAAAGTGAGCCAAGACCACACCACTGCCCTCCAGCCTGGGTGAGAGAGTGAAACTCTATCTCAAAAAAAAATACAAAATACAAAATATTATTACCAAGTGTATGTATTTCCAGAAAAGTGTCTATGTCATTTTATATCCATTAAAACACTTATAAATCTTCAAGATGTTCCTCCTTCCCTTAAATAACCCTGTTTTGGTACAAATTCTTACTTCTTTTGCTCTCCTTTCACACCTAGATGTATTTCCTACAATAATTTCTAAAGTAAATTTTTCCATCTTTTCTAGTTGTTTTGATCACGTTTCCCTTATGTATTTCTCTAGGTCTTAAATTATTTGTGTGCTGTGACTTTTTCTTTGACTTGTATTTTCTACAGCACTGACTAGTGCTGCTTCCACAAGGAACTGGATAAATCTTGCTAAGTGCAAGTATTTTACAGAAAGACCCCAAGTTTATTTTCCTTTGAAATAAAAACTCAGTGTTGCAGATGCATTTATATTTATATTGGTATTTTTCAAAATGTAAAATGCTTCCTACATTAAGAAAATAAGACATATATTACTCTTCTGCTATTTCAATTTTCTAGAGAAACACAAAATTTTCTCTGGGGCATCGGTGTTCCATGGTTGTTTTAAAAAGTTACAAATGGTAATGATTGTGGAAAGCTGGACAGCTGTGCTAATGTGTAAAAGTGCTGATTTATGTCACCAATGTGATGTTAGTCCTGCAACTGCAGAGTGCCCTAACCTTAACAGATATGCAGGCTACAATTCAATGTCATTTAAATATAAGTGTTGTGGTCCCCAAGATAGGAAGAATCTGGAAAGAACTCAGAAAGAAGCAGCATATGGATTGGCTGAGTCTAATCTAAGCAGTGAAGTAACTGTTACTTAGTAACAGGCTGTTCAGAGCTTCATCAGTTCCAATCTAGAGATAAAGGTTAATTAGGCAAGAGCTTATCTTGAACTCTGGAGACTTGAGTTGTAAAACCAATCCTATTTACATAGTAGGAACTTGGAATCCCCAGATGCCCCATGGCAAATAAAAGGAGTTCAGATTAGATGCCTGGGTCATAGGGAAGGTGTTCTAAGGGTTTATAACTTCATATCCTATGAATGGATCAAAATCTCTGATTGCTGTGCGGCCTCAGCTGGCAAAAAGGCAATTTAAATGTACTTGGGAGGATGGTCCCAAGTAGCTTTGCATGGCAAAGTATGCCCTTAACGTACAAGTGCCCTTAATCCAGGAAGATTAAGAATCAACTATAGGCATGATAAAATAAATTGATTTTTGGAGTACTTTATATAACACGGATGACAAGGTGACAAATTATTAACCTCTGAATTTAGTTTTAGAAGTGTTTTGAGTATTAGTTTTCCATTGCTGCCTTAACAAATTACAGCAAATTTAGCACCTTAAAACAACACACATTTTATTATTTCAGTTTATGTAGGTCAGAAGTTTGGCAGTGGTTTCACTGAGTTAAAATAAAAATATCAGAAGGTCTGTGTTCCTTGCTCCTTGCTGGGGTCCTGAGGAAGAATCTGCTTTGGGCTCATTTAGGTTGCCAGCAGAATTCAGTTTTGTGCAATTGTGGGACTAACATCCCAGTTTCTTTGCCTCGTGGGGATGGTTCTCAGCTTTAAGAGGCTGCCCATATTCCTTGGCGTGTGGTCCCCTCCTGCCTTCCTCAAAACCAGCAATAGTGGAAGAAGCCCCTTCTCATGCTTCTAGGGTCTCCAAACCTCCACTTCTGCCTCTGCTTCTTTCACAGCTCTCTCTTCCAGCTGGAGAAGTTTCTGTTTTCAAGGGTAATTGGACTGGGCCCACTCAGATAACCCAGGATAACGTCCCATCTTAAGGTCTGCAATCTTAGGATACAACATCTGCAAGATCCCTTTTGCCATGTTACATCACATGTTCACAGGATCCAAAGATTCGGACATGGGACATTTTGGGAGGCCATTATGCTACCTACCACATTTAATAAATTAATTTAAAGAAAGGCAGAAGAGTATTTTACTAAACCTATAAACAGCATTAGAATATCTAAGAGGAGAAAAGTATTCTCATAAATTTAACTTTTCAGGTTTACAAGTGGTATTTAAATAAATGCTTGACAACTTTCTTAGGCCCTAGGACACAAAGAAAATGACGATATTTGCACAACAGCCCTGATCCCAGCAAATCACCTTAGGTGTGTGGCTGTGGTTGCCCCCATCTCATCCCCCTATTTCAGCTCTGGAACTAAGACGACTTTGTTCACTTTTCTGAAACTGAATCTGTCCTTCCGACGCCACAGGCCGGTTCCTCCTCTAGGGCTCCCTTCACCTTCATTTTAATCAAGAGCGAGATGATTTCCCTGTATTCCAAATTACTCACTCTTCAACTGGAAAGCCGCTGGCAACTTCCCATGATGATCAAAAGTCTCTAATCAATCCCAAGCCAAGTTTCCATGGGACCATCTAAATATAAGGACCCTGTGGTTTCTGGGGGACTGAGCTGCCTGAGACACACTGCGTGCAACACATTCCAGGGCTGATTCCATCATCATGGGCTGAAATCCTATGCGCTTGGCCCATAGCAAAGAAGGGTGACAGAAGAAAAGAACAGGGGAGATTTGACTATGGTTATTCCCATTTTAGAGATGAGAAAACAGAAACTTAGAACTTGCCCAAGATTACATCCAGTAAGCGATGAAGGTGAAATTCAATCCCAAAGCTTATGCCTCTTATAAAACAGTACCTCCACGGGGTGCAAAGATGCTGATGAATGTACGGCTAAAAATATAAATTGAAGCCCCACGTGGAGGGCCTTGGCTGTCATGCTAAGGATGTGGAACTTAATTCTCTGGTCTTGAGAACAGACAGACATTGAAAATTGTTATTGTTGTTGTTGTTGCTATTTAGACAAAGTTTCACTCTTGTTGCCTAGGCTCAAGTACAATGGCGTGATCTCAGCTTACTGCAACCTCCCACTCCTAGGTTCAAGCGATGCTCCTGCCTCAGCCTACTGAGTAGCTGGGATTACAGATGCCTGCCACCACAGCTGGCTAATATTTCATATTTTTAATAGAGATGGGGTTTCACCATGTTGGCCAGGCTGGTCTTGAACTCCTGACCTTCAGGGGATCCACCAGCTTGGGACTCTCAAAGTGCTGAGATTACAGGTGTGAGCCACCACACCCAGCCAAAAGTTTTTAAGGAAAGTAATGACATATGACATGTGTTTTTAAGTATTCTTGGGTTAAAATAAAATACTTTAAAAGCCTTCATATTTTATTTGGAAGATCTTGTTTCAATTTCTGTAACTCCTTAAAAAGAGAGGAGATGGAATCTATGTAGAAAGATGAAGTGAAATTTCTGAGCAGGAAATAAATTTCTCTTTAAAAACTCAAAGCAACAAAACTTCAGCAACAAGAAGCGCCTTTCTAGCATCTGGTCCCATCAAAAGTCAGATTTCCTGATTGGCTTGTTGAAGATCTCAAGCCTACACTTGTCAATTGCTAGAAGTGCAGAGTCAACTTTTATATTCAGAATGCTCAAAGCGGCTTGCTGGGTCCCTTGGTGCTCAATTAATATCAGCCATATTGGATTGAGATATTGACAGCTCCTCATGGATCAAAGACTGGATTCAGTCTTGTCCATTGTGAGGCTTCTTTAGACAAGGTTTTCTTCATAATCCTTAGTTAACTAGAACTTTGATTTGCCCATTCCCCAAGTGCATACACTAGTTAATTGAGGCTTTACTATAGGAATGGAGATAAAATTTCCCCAGGTTGCACAGTTGGCATTCTCAAGATCACCTTGCTCTCATCTTTCAGCTTGATACTATCTAAATGTCAAGTAAATGTGTATACAGTTGACCCTTGAACAACACAACGTTGAGCTGTGTGGGTCCAGTCATGCACAGATTTTTTGGGGGTAAGTTACATCGAGTGTGCCTGCCTTTCCTGCCTCTCCTTTCACCTCCCCTTTCTCTTCCGCCTCTGCCACCCCTAAGGCAGCAAAACCCACGCCTCCTCTTTCTCCTCCTCAGCCTACTCAATATGAAGAAAACAAAGATATAGTGACTCACTTCTACTTAATGAATAGTAAACACATGTTTTCTTCCTTATAATTTTCTTAATAACATTTTATTTTCTATAGCTTGCTTTATTGTAAGAATACAGAAATACAGTATAACATAAAACATACAGACTATGTGTTCATCAACTATTTATATCATCAGGAAGGCTTCTGGTCAACAGTAGGCTATTTGTAGTTACATTCTGAGGGAGTCAAAAGTTATATGTGGGGCCGGGCATGGTGGCTAACGCCTATAGTCTTAGCACTTTGGGAGGCCGAGGGGGGCAGATGACCCTCAGAGGCTGAGGACAGGAGTTTGAGACCAGTGTGGCCAACGTGGTGAAACCCCGTCTCTACTAAAACTACAAAAATTAGCCAGGTGTGGTGGTGGGCGCCTGTAATCCCAGCTACTCAGGAGGCTGAGGCAGGAGAATCGCTTGAACCCAGGAGGGGGAGGTTGCAGCGAGCTGAGATCATGCCACTGCACTCCAGCCTGGGTGACAGAGCAAAACTCTGCCTCAAAAAATAAATAAATATATATATATATGGATTTTCACCTATGCAGGGGGTCCCTAATCCCCATGTTGTTCGAGAGTCAACTGTGTATACAGATAAGCTTACGAGTGTTAACAAGTACTAGTTCTGACTTTGCTACACGTTAATTGTGTGGCCTTGGGCAAGTTACTGATCCTCTCTTAGCATTCATTTTTCTTGTGTAAAATCATGAAACTAGTACTTACTGCATAAGGTTTTATGAGATTAATGAACTTATGTGTGTAAACTTTTAGCATAATGCCTGACAAACACCTTTTGGATAAATGTTAATTTCTATCGTTAAATATTAGTTTCTAGCATTATCAACTGTACACCTCCCCCAAAGTTTACAGTGGTTTTTATACTGCGCTGCTTTAGCAATTCATTCTAATAAAAAGAAATGTGACAAGCATTTCCAACAATAATGAAATCTTAAAGCTTTTGAAATTGCTCTGTGTGTTAAAAATAAAGCCTTTGGGATTCATTTTCTTTGAATACAAAATTAAACCGTACTATAGAGAAAATGCAGTGGACCTTATTGATTCTTTTTTTCAACAGAGTCAGATTTCAAAGTCAAAGGTCAAGGTGTTTAGGAAAATAGATCTGGTTCTCCCAACCAGAAAAAATGACTTTCCCAAGGACGTTTTATTCTGGATGATTGGGTCATTTTCTCTTGCTACTTCTCTAGGCTAAATGTTCTTTAACCTTTCCTGCCTCATTATACCTTGTTTCCAGGCCTGACTTAAAAGTCACTCTTCTGAAGGCTCAGAGTAACACCATTGCTATCAACTGCACCCCTCCTAAAAATGGCTGGCCTTAAGCATCTATGTCAGAAGCTGAGCAGGGTGGTGTCCTGTCCTACACTGTCTTACCTACAGCAATGGCATGACTGTTGATTCCGTGCGTCATGTTATCAAGTCTCCATTTCACTGAACGCTTCTTAAGGACAGGGGAAAAGACAACTAAGTTATTATGCTCCACAACTCCTGGCCCATAAAAAAATCTTCAAAAACTATTACATCAAATTCTAAGTGAAGAAATATGTAGAGGCCCTCTTTCTTTGTGCCCTGAGGTGCTTCTCACACACATTAGATCCATGATAAATATTTTCCAGTCATCAGCCAAATGTTACTTGTTCCCAGAGGGTCACCGAATAAACGGAAATGGAAATTATCAGCTTTGGGGTGGAGGGATCAGATGGCATGAGAAGAGAATAGTGAGCTCTCAATTAAGTTGAATCTAAAGGTTCAAGCATGTTTTGAGAACATCATTTTCCCCGGCCTTCTACTGTTAATGTAATATATTGTTTTCAAATGCACGTTTTCCCATCTCAGCCCAGTGATTTAACTAGTGAGCTGATCTCTCAAACTATTTGGCCCATGATCAAAAGAGGACATGGCTCATTGAAAAGATGTCAAGGGTATTTATTTCCTGGAAGGATAAATCATTTTCCACAAGCATCTACACAGTGGATGTGAGGTGATTTCTTGCTGTGCTGAGCATCTGCTAACAAATTCAGAACCAAAACCTCCATGCTCAATGATATTATTTTGTTTATTTATCCTTTGAATGATTAGGCCCTAGTGATTTAGAACAAAGACCATCCCACCCATCCTACTTTGAAGTTCCTGGATTCCTAACTCTGAACCATTTTCAATATTGTAGAAAAACAATGGAAAAGATCCCACGAAAACAAGACTTCCTAGAAATATTAATCCCATTGATATGACAACTGAAATTACCTATGTCTCCTCTTTATGCCAGAAATGGTTATCAGAGGGGTTCAGGAACCATGAATTAAGCGTGAAAGAACAGATAGGATAATGCACCTATATGCAGATGACTCTTTTTAACAAAGTGATTAAAGTTAGAATTATTTTAACTTTTTTTAAATCCCTAATGGAAACAGCACATTTACTGGCAGTACAGCTCTAAAAGCTAACCCCAGGAGTGAGTTTTCTTTGTTGGCTGGCATCATTATTGCTAGCTAATCAGAAGCTGTGATTGTCAATTCTAAATGTCTTCTATTTTTAGAGAATAAAAATTATATTACTTAACACACAGTCCATTTGGTAGATCATATCTTTCAAAATAAAAGGACCAAATGGAGAAAATATTATAAGGGGAACCTGTATGGTGAAGAATCTGGAAAGCAATGTGTGTTTACTATGCCTGGCATATGGTCAAGATTCAATTTACATCTGTTCAATGAGTGAATGAAACTTCCTCATTACGAAGAATAGAAGAATGAGGTCTTAAAAGTTAACTGCTCAGTCAGACAACGGGCAGGAGGCAGAGCAAGTCTCAAAACAAAACACAGCAAATCATTCTACAAGAGAACTGCTCACCAGAATGGGGCAAAAGAAACAACTTATCTTTAATTTAGCTCAACCTCATATAGAAGCACAAGCCATTCTGCCTTTCTTCTTTCACAACAGAATAGCAAATGCAAACAGTCTTAAAAGAAAAAAAAAAAAAGCTTTAAGGGAGATCTCTTTACCAGAGTCAAAGCCATTTGAGGGGTCATCATATTAGATGGATCTTAAATACTCATAGAAAGTTAATGGCAGAAGTAGAAAGAAGGACCCTTCCCACGACTGTCACTCGGACTTGGCACCCTGGAAATCGGCACCAGGGTCCACTGCCCTGAGGACCTATGACCTGAAAAATGCCATAAGAACATGTCCTCTATGAGAGAAACATCATTTTACTGTAATTTCTGCATATTTATATAATTTAATTAATTTATAGCAGAAGTGACACCAATGGCTACCCATTTAGGTCAGCCACGAGAAAGACCGAGTGACTGATGTAGTGAGATCCTCTGACACTAACATGAGACACTGGTGACTTCTTGCTCATCAGTTCCTTTCCTCATTCTCGAATTCCTAATTAATGTGAAGATGGCTGTGCTCCCTGCAGGGAACACAGGGGATGCTGATTTGCTGGAGGCTTTATTATACAATTCTAGTAAGTTTCTGCTCATAGACAACAGGTATCTTAACAAATTATATTTGCTGTAAAATATGTGATATACTATAAAGTACCTTAAGTTTTCTAAATTCTTAATCTGCATCATTGCACTTTTGCCATCCTATTCTCAAAAAGCAGCCAAACTTAAATGCTCATTGCATCAATTAGTAATTGTTTCTCGCAGATCCACTGAAAATATATTTTCAATAATGGTAGTTGCACTGGAACTCCTGAAAGCTCTCCTACAAGAATATCTCCTTTCCCATCCTTTATTTCCTTCTCCAGGAAAATATACTTTTTAACAGCTAATTAGTTCTCTTTCTGAATAGCTGAACACTTAATAACTGAGTTTCATTATGAAACAATTCTTGCTGTATGAAATAAGAAAACCAAGGGAAAGAAATGGAAAGAAAAGAAACAAGCATGCGCAAAGAAAACGAAGAGAAAGAGAAGTTGCATAAAGATCTTTATGCTACAAAAGAGGCAACTGCAGTTGCAATGTGGACCATGCAATTGCAGATCTTAAATAGAACAGGCTGGGGAAATCCTAAAGTAGTGGGTTTCACCTTTTTTCCCCCTCAAAACATGTATTAGAAGCATTCTGTGGCAACTTAATAATTTGGGCTGAAATAAAGTAAATAGCGGTTCATGCTTGATCTTTCATGAGCACAATGAAATCAGCCAAATGTAATAAATTATCAGAATAGAAGTGTTACTGCAAAGTCACTTGACCATCATTTTGAATTCCTATTTGATCATCCTGATTGTTGTAAGCTCCTAATAAAGATTTTTATTGCGTCCTTCTCCCATATACTATATAAGCACAGTACTTAAAACTTCTTAATCTCTTGCTTTCTCTCTTACTAAAATTTACTCATGGTAATAAAAATCAGTAAAAGATTGAAATAGTTATACAATCACAAATCACAGAGAATTTAATCACTTATAACCATTTCAACCAGTGAGTGAGAGTTAAATGGGATGGAACACAGATAATGGGCTTACCAGAAATTTTTAATATAGTTCCACCTTCTTCCACTAAGAAGGAATTCTGAAATCAAATGTGTACAAGCCATGTGACTATAGGGATTATTTTAGAGCCACTTTATGTATACATGTATATTTTTGAGTAAACTGATTGAATATACATATTTAAGTCAATAATCAATTACAAGCTTTTGTGCTTTGATTATCACTGGTAATAAATTATTTCTTATACATGGCACTACTATACTGAACATGTCACCCTTTGAAAACCACTAAAATTGTTATTTTTAGGTCCAAAGGCTTATCTCAATATATGACAGACATTGTAGTTAAGCATTTAGCATACATTGTCTGATTTAATGCTGTAGGCATCTTCCGTTTAAATGAGGAAAGGTGATATGAATTGCCCAAGGAAACCCAATTTGTAAGTAATGGAGGTATCTATCTGATTCCCAAGGTTTGAACCTCTGTACTGCACTTGTACTGATACCACTATTCCCAAAGAAGGGACACGTTTCTTAAAGGGACAGGTCTCTAAGAGAATCTGACATGAAACATTTACCTAGTGATATGGTTAGGCTTTGTGTTCCCACCCAAATCTCAATCAAATGTGAATTGTAATCCCCAGGCATTAAGGGAGAGACCTGGTGGGAGGTGACTGGATCATGGGGGCAGATTCCCCCCTGCTGTTCTTGTGATAATGAGTAAGTTCTCAGGATATCTGGTGGTTTTATAAGCTTCCAGCATTTCCCCTGCTTGCACTTCTCTTTCCTGCCACCATGTGTGGAAGGTCTGCTTCCCCTTCACCTTCTGCCATGATTGTAAGTTTCCTGAGGCTTCCCCAGCCATGTGGAACTGAGTCAATTAAACCTCTTTCCTTTCTAAATTACCCAGTCTTGGGTAGTATTGACTCAAAAGTAATTGCGGTTTTTGCCATTCAAAATAATGGCAAAAACCGCAATTACTTTTACACCAACATAATATCTTTATAGCAGTGTGAAAATGAACTAATACACCTAGAAAATTTAGAAATTATATAAAGTGAAATTTAATAAAATTGAAATTTCTTAAAGTGACCTGTGTCTAAGAGAATGTGACATGACATGTTTATCTAGAAAATTTAGACAGCATAGAAAGTGAAATTTAATAAAATAAAAAATAACTTTAGAGTGATCATCGTTCAGAGATAAAAGTATTAAGATGTTGTTAATATCCTTTTATTTTCCTCTTTTAATGCTTACTGAATTAAAAAAATAGAACTACTATCTGCTTCTATACAAGAAATTGGGAATGATAGTCGTGCTTTGTCTCTGAGCCTTATCAGGTCCCTACAAGTGTCAGTTAGTTTCTAAGCTTCTGCCATAGTTTTGGATTTGCAAAGGGAATTCTGTAAATGTGCTTAAGAGAAAAGCCTGGAGAGAGTTAAATTTTTATGCACAAGAAAATGAGAAAACATTTTCTGTTTCTGTGTTACTGAAAAAAAAGGATCAGACAAGAAAGGTGATTTTTAAAAAGAGAAAGAAAAGAGGGTCAAATTATATGGTGGAGTAGCCATAGACTTCTAAGAACAAGAATGTTTGATTTTCAATTTTAAGTCATTTTTACTTCAAGATGCAGTTCTCACAACCTCATACACCTGTTACAAAAGGGCTTGTCTGAGTGGCTTTGTGTGCATAGCAAGGAAAGGGACTCAGTTCCATTTGGAGTCAATGACAAGGCCACTGAGAAAATTGCACCAAAACATGAAGCAGAAAATTAACATTTTCTAAGAGGCAGACCATCAGAGCCAAAAGTGACCATCAAGCATATCTTACCTGGAAATTCACAGAAATGTTAGGGAAGGCATTAGACTTCAATAGAATATGGAAAGGAATGGACATTTGAGCTAATGTTTTCTGGATTTTAAAAGGCAAAGTAACTGCTGAGTGTTATGGAAAGAATAAACTTATTGAGTGTCTGATACCATTTTAGTCATGTACATTGTTTCCAAGTTTTACCACTTTATGTAAGTCTACAACTATAATGAGATGCCACAACTTGTTCATCAGAATGGGTAAGACGAAAAAGAATGACACTATTAGGTGCTGGATATCCCAATTACCCTGATTTAATCATTACACATTGAATATGTATCAAAATGTCACATGTACCCCCCAAAACGTGTATAATTATATCAGTTTATAAGATTTTTTTAAAAGACTGAAAAGACTAAGTATTTTTTTGAGGATACAGAGCAATAAAATTTCCTTACATCATTATTGGGAGTGTAAATGAAAACTGCAACTCTGGAAATGGTTAGGGTTTGAAAGTTTACCCCACAGCCCAGCATTTTCACTCCTGAATATATACCAAAGGGAAAATAGTGCATACAAGCATCAAAAAGCTAACTTGTCCATTCAAAAATTCCTCCTTGGCAATTACTGGGAAATGTATGTTTTCCAATTCTGAGGAAAATTAGTTGAGAAAGATGGGAAAAAGTATTCTAATTCTCTTGCAAAAATTAAAGCTTCACAATTAACATAGAGACATTAGTGGCTGGAAGGAATTCACTGAGTGAGGTAGGAAGCAAGAACAGAAACAGGCAAGAATAGTAGTCAAAGGTTAAGGTCAATGTCTCCTAGGCCTGTGCAGGAGCATGTAGGTAGGAAATGGTCAGGATCTCATCAATTAGCAGTGCTTGTACTTGCAGCCATGTTCAAGTCTGTGTTCATGGCCCTGTCTGCACTCTTGCAAATAAAATAAACACTAGTACATGTAGATTAATATAATACTTTATAAATCCTGGGAGGATGTCCCAAGAAACAAAAAATTTTGAAAGCAAAATAAGTCCTAAATTGTCAATATTGACATGTGATTCTGTGGAGCACTGTTAACCTTTCAAGGAGATCTACATGGTATATGAATACTACTGAATAATGTTTGCTGGCACTTTTCAGTGTTTGAGTATTGGCTATAGGCTTCAGTTCTAAGTAAACATTTTACCAAAAGAAAGACAAATAGAAGAAGATGTGAATGTTACGAACTACTCCAACATGGAATCAGAAACTGATCTAAATCTGAACTAGCAAAGATGATAGCACTTTCCATAATAAAATTAAAATCACAGCAGGCAGACAAAATATTTTCCTCATTTTAAAAAATAAGCTTATATGAAGCAACATGCACCCCAATAGCCAAACTAAAGATGCTTTTGCTTGCAATCAATGATTCAGCCAGTGCCATGACAAAAATGAAAGAAATTGCTATACATCTGTGATATTTCTCATAAAACAAAGATCAAGATTACCTCATAGAAAAATTAAGACTGAATGTTTAAAATATTTATTTGTAAAATAGCTTTAGAATAATTGTGATATCTTTCAACCTTTAAAATGATTATTGGGCATTAATTTTGTGCTCATAATCCCTTCTTGTAATGTTTTCTGGTGTCAAATTCTTTATAAGGCATAAAATATATTTACATTGTATTAAAATACATAATCTTGTCATAATATCTTGGTTGATAATAATAATTAACCACGCATGTATTATATACTTTTTTAAACCAAAAAAAAAAAAAAAAAAGCCTCTGGAACTTTCAGTATAACCCTGTTACAAAACAAGTGATTGAATCTTTACTATGGCCTTTCATTATTATTTTAAAATATAAATAAAATGTAATGAAAAACACAACTTATGATTTCAGAAATTCTGATTTCTTATTCACAAATTCCAAAATTACTAAAGTTAAGGAATTTGGAAGCACTACAAAAAGTCATATAAAAGAACAACTCTAGCTCTATTCATAATAAATAAGGCTAGAACAACCCCTTGTTAAATTTCCCCTAAATGATAGCTCTAATTATAAATAAAGCACATGTCCTTGTCAGAATATTTCAGTGAAATGAAACCAATCAGTGACAGACAAATCAGCTTAAACAGCTCTACCTGCCCTAAAAAGAATGTTCATTATGGATGGAGCTGGAGGCCATTACTCTTAGCAAATTTATGCAGGAAGAGAAAACACAAATACCACATGTTCTAACTTAGAAGACACAAAGAGGGGAATACTGGGGCCTACTTAAGGGTGAAGGGTGAGAGAAGGGAGAGAAAAAAAGAAAACAGGTTAAAAAAAAAAAAGGGATGTTCATGTATAAAAGCCAATCCAGAAAAAGGTCAAAATACTTTCTCATTTATCCTTTGCAAGCTGCACAATAACTACTTTGTGTAGAGTTTCTTACCACCTCCAGTTTCAGTTGTCCTGGTTCTAGAATTATTGTTTCATATGCACAATAAAACTCTGCAATTTTAAAATTTGATCTGATTTTATTTTTGACACAGGAACTGAAAAGACAACCAACAAAAGGGGAGAAAATATGTGAAAATCATATTTCTAATAAGGCCTACTATATACAGTATATAAAGAGCTCTTACTGATCAATAATAAAGATAAGTAACCTCATTTAAAAATCAGCAAAGGATTTGGGTAGATATTTCTCTAAGATATACAAATATTTAACAAGCACATGAAAAAATGTTCAATATCATTAGTCATCAGGGAAATACAAATAAAAGCCACAATGAGATACCACTACCTACACACTGTAGTAGCTATCATCAGTGAGACAGACAATAACAAATGTTGGCAAGGAAGTGGAGAAACTGGAACTTTCATATATTGCCCTTCAGAATGTAAAATGGTGGAACCAGTTTGGAAAACAGTCTGCTAGTTCCTTAAAGCGTTAAGCATAGATTTTCCATATAATACAGGATTTTACTCCTAGGTATGGACTCAACAGAATTATAATCATATGTCCACACAAAAACATACACACAAATGTTCATAGCAGCATTATTCATAGTAGCCAGAAAGTGAAAACAGCCCAAATGTCCATCAACTAATAAATTAATAAGCAAAATGAGGTACTGTTGGCATTCTGTATCCTAGAGTTCCATAGCTGAGGATCTGACCACTATTCAAAAATATTAAAAGAATAACTACCCAGGGTGGTGGTGTATGTCTGTAGTCTCAGCTACTCAGGAGACTGAGGAGTGAGGATCGCTTGAGCCCAGGAGTCTGAGTTCAGCCTGAGCAACACAGCAAGGTGCAATCACTAAAAATAAAGAAAAAGAAAAAAAGGAAAAATAATTTAAAATAGCAACACAACAACAAAAAATAATATAAGTCAAAAATACAATATAACAACTATTTAGATAGCATTTAGGTTGCGTTTAGTATTAAAGTATGCAAGAGGATGTATGTTGATTGTATGCAAATATTATGCCATTTTATATAAGGGACTTGAGGATTTTTGGATTTTGGTGTCCACATCAGGAAGAGTTCCTGGAATCAATCCCCCATGGATATCAAGGGATGACACTGTATACATACAATAAAATATTATTCAACCTTAAAAAGGAATGAAGCCTTGGAAACATGTTAAGTGAAAGAATGAGACACAAAATGTCATATACTGAAAGATTCCATTAATATGAAAATGTCCAGAATAAGCAAATCCATAGAGACAGAAAGCAAATTCATGGTTGCCAGGTGCTGGAGGGAGGAGAGAATGGAGTGTGACCACTGATGGATGTAAGGCTTCTTTCTGAGGTGGCAAAAATGTTCTGGAATGAGGTAGTGGTGATGGTCCACAACTTTGTCATTATACTAAAATATATGCTTTAAAGGGGGCATTTTATGGTGTGCAAATTATATCTCAATTTTTTTTTGAGACAGAGTTTTGTTCTTGTTGCCCAGGCTGGAGGGCAATGGCGCAATCTTAGTTCACTGCAACCTCTACCTCCCAGGTTCAAGCAATTCCTGCCTCAGCCTCCCGAGTAGCTGGGATTACAAGCGCTTGCCACCACACACCGCTAATTTTTGTATTTTTAGTAGAGATGGGGTTCCGCCGTGTTGGTCAGGCTGGTCCTGAACTCCTGACCTGACCTCAGGTGATCCACCCACCTCAGCCTCCCAAAGTGCTAGGATTACAGACATGAGCCAGACGTGCCCAGCCCTCAATTTTAAAAACAGTGTATATCCAGGAGACTGGGTGAAATTATTACAGGAATAGGAATAGATAGAAAATGCCTAAGGACTGAGACCTGGGACATTTCCATGCTTAGTGTGAATCTGGATATTATGAGTAACCATCAAAGATATCTACAAAGGAGTCCCAGTAATATTTTTTAAACATACCCCAAATTCATTAACTGCCTTTCCATAAAAGTGTACTAGCTTGGCTTTTCATGACTTATTTATAATGAACAGAATGTGGCAGCAGTGTAAAATAAAAATTTTCCACCATATTCTTGTTAAAAAGTGGCAAGCTATACATAAAGATCAACTGACAAATCTCACATTGGAAAAAGATAAGTGTCATAAAGCATTCACATCCATAAATATATAAGAAATTTCTATAAATTAGAAGAAAAAAGACAACCAAAAATGAGGACAATGAACAAAAATGATAAACAGGTAACTCAGAAAATAGGAAACACAAATGGCCAATAAACATATTAATAATATTCTGAATATTATTAGCTGTCAGAGCTATACTAGGTTAGAGAGCAACGAAGTAGCTATACTCTGTGGGTGAAGCTATAAATGGGTACCATCAGTTTGTGGAATAATTAGGCATTATCTTGTAAGGCTGAATATGCATAACATATTACCCAACCATTCCATCCCCAGGTAATTATTGAGACACTCCTTCACACATACAAAAGGAGATTTATGCAAGAATGATCATAGCATTTTTCTGCATCACAATAAAATAACCCAAATGTCCATAAATCAAGAATAAATAAGTTTTGTATAATCACAGCATAGAATTTCTATCTCAGCATAAGTCAAAGAAATATAGCAACACATTTTGTCATAGATGAATCTTAGATGTATAATGTAAAACGGACACAGTGAGTCTCTAAGAACCACATACAGAATATTTTTATGACTCAAGAACAAATCTGAGACATATTACGTAGCAATGCATGAATTTATTTATGCATCAGAATAACATAGCTGTGGAATAACAAAATAAATATCAAGGTAGTATATTCCTTCAACAGAGGAGGAAGGCAGGGGCACTGAGTTGAAGCACACAGATAACTTCACATTATTGGTAAATTTGAGGTTCTTACCTTGGTCAGTGACATCACAGTACTTTTAAAAATGTTTCATGACCTTTATGTACATTATATGCATTAATTGTATGTCTAAATGTTACATAATTTCAAAACGCATTGAGAGAGAGAAGAGCCACAATGATGCAGAAGAAGCAAGCCCTGAAATTCGGGCTTAGTTCAGGAGGGTTCTTGGCTTCACCCAGGAAAGAATTCCAGGGCGAGCCAGTGGTGTTAAACAGCAACTTTTATTGAGGTGGCAGGGTACAGCAGCAACACACATACCGCACCTTGCAGAACAGGGCTACCCCACAGGCAGAGGTGCCAAGAACAGCAGCTCAGGGCAGATCTGCACTCATATTTATACCTACTTTTAATTATATGAAAATTAAGGGGCAGTTTATGCAGAAATTTCTAGAAAAACAGTGGTAACTTCCAGGTTGACTAGGTCATTGCCATGGAAAGGGATAGTAACTTCCAGGTGTTGGCATGGCAATGGTAAACTGACATGGCATACCGATGTCTTAAGGAAAGCTGCTTCCACACTGGACCTATTTTAGCTAGTCCTCAATTTGGTCCAGTGTCCAAGACCCACCTCTAGAGTAAAGTCCCAACTCTTACCTCAATAGGAATATCAGTGAGACCTGTATCTACAGTTGTACCCCACAGCCTTCTCGAGCACCTTGGCAACCAGCCTCAACACGGGAACTCATACACTGATAAAACAAAGAGACAGAAAGAATCTGAATCCTCAGATTTCTGTCTTATATAACGATATGAATATATTTATATTCATTGTTTACATCAATTGCCCTTTTTAAATTCAAAATAAATAAATGCTCTTTTGTAAAGAAAAGCCAAAATACGGAAGCAAAAATTAAAGAAAATAAGACACCAATAATTCTTTCCTTCTCCCTCCCCCAGAAATAACCACTGTTAAGATCTTGATGTCTAATCCTTCCTCAACTTCCATAGGTTTTTATATTGTGTATGTAGTTCTTCTCCCTAACTGTACCTTGAATTACTAGAGGACATTGATTCATTTAACAGACATATACTGAGTGCCTTTTGTGTGTCAATCATTGTTCTAAGAATAGGAATACAAAATGAAATACTCTGCTGCCTATCAGGGACCTATCCATGGACCAGCTCCACCCAGCTCTCTCCTCTCACTACTGTAGGCCTGCAGGTGATGGAAAAGACCTCACAGTCTAGTTATGTGCCCTCCCCACCACATAGCTCCTACAACTACCACCTCCTCCTCTAGCACCTAAGCCCCTGCCAAGCTCATCTTATAGAATTTACCAGTTACCCGTCTTACCCCAATTTCTAAAACTGAAATTCTTATTTCCAAATTAGTAGTTATTCATCTTGAGGTAGAAAAGAAGGTGAAATTAAACTAAAATAGGAAACCTGAGTTTCTATGGCAAATAGAGAAATACCCCACATATTTGAAGAAGTGTTTTTGTTAACTTGGGTGTAGTGTCATCATTAAATGAGGAGCAGTCTTAACACAGAGATTCTGCTGTATTCAGTGCCAGCTAAGCCCTTATTTTGGTAAGCATATATGGGAAAATGATGAGATATATTTTTTGCAATTTTCTAGCATTCCAAAGAGAATATTATTTCTAAAATATGTATTTCATTAAAGGAGCAACTTATGCATTGTTGCATTACCTTACAAGATTTCCTTTTAGATGGATAAATAAAAGAAACTCTTCTTTGATCTCACACCAGCACAATGTAATTCTTTCCTGCACCAATCACGGTTTTCCCTGTACCAGCTATGAGTGAACATGACAATAAGACTGTGCATGCATGGGCTCAGAATGAGCCATCTTCATCTTTCTTCCAGCTGACACCTTCTATAGGGCCTGTCCAGCCCAGCTTTATCTTCTCTGTGGGCCACTTACCCCCACACTCAGGGTACTCATGTTTGTACTACATGACATGGATCCCCTGGCCACAGCTACTTAAACAAGCATGGAGTGCTGACCCTATCTGGGGAAACCCAATTGTTCTTCTAAGATTTAAGAGCCATAGTGAACCTGAGTGAGTAATTTGAATTGAGGACATGTAAACTGGTGATTAAGTAGGGACCATCTTCCACCAGGTGCACAGGGAAGCACAGAAAGCCTGACATGAGGACTGTATTGAGGGGTGGGAGGTGGAGAAAAGGAGAGAGAGAAGACACTCAGAGGGAAGCAGCTGGAAAAGACCCATTTGGACTCAGAAGGGCACAGAGCATAGCTGTCTTGCTTCTCAATGACCCTCCAGTTCCAGTTCCAGCCCCTAATGAGAGAGGCTCTGCTGACCTTACTTACAGAAGGTCCTATAATGCATCATCCCATGACTTGCTTTCCTTTCTTTAACACATTCGAGTAGATTTCTATTATACAAAGCCAAATTGACCCTGATAACAAGTGTATCTGTCCAGGCCAAAGAAAAGGTGGCAATGTCCAAATTAGGCAATTTGAGAAGGTTTTCATGGAGAGTCTTTCTGTGTGTGTGAGACAAGGTCTCACTCTGTCTCCCAGGCTGGAAGGCAGTGGTGTGATCACAGCTCCCTTGACCTCCTGGGCTCAAAGGACCACAGGTGCATGTGCTATCATGCCTGACTAACTCATTTTATTTTATTTGTCTTTTTTTTTTTTTAAGAGATGGGGTCTCACTATGTTGCCCAGGCTGGTCTCAAACCCCTGGACTCAAGTGATCCTCCTACCTCAGCCTTCCAAAGTACTGGGATTACAGTTGTGAGCCACACACCTTGCCCCTCAAGGGTCTATTTACAAAGGCATGAGTGTTTATAAAGAAACCACAGGAATAGTGCAGTACTCTTGGGATAGTATCAACTTCTCCATCCCTAGGCCTGGAATAGTGACAGAAAGGGGAATGGAGTGACAGAAGCTCTGACTTTTGAGAAACACAGTCAGCCCTGGAGACACCACAGGGAGGGAGCCAGGGCTTTCAGTGCCCCGGCCTCTCTTTGCTTCCCTCCCTCTGACGTCTTGTCATTGCCCGCCATTGGCCAGACCCATCAAAAGCCAAAAGCAAGAGAGCACTTCCATGGAAGCCAGTGTAGGGCAAGTCATGGAGGACGGGAGTGGATGGAGGGGCAGCAAGTAATAGTGAGTACAGGTGCCCTGGCCCAGGGCCACTTCTATTATACCACATGCCTCTCACAATTATAAGACTGCCATGTTCACCGATCTCACATTTTATTATAATTCATCAAGTATTTATTTATCAGCTCCTACTTGTGTGGTATTATGTTTGGTTCCAAGAAGACATTGATCTCAAGTCAGACCAAGTTCCTATCTATGGGGTCTACTCTTATTTTTATGTGGATCAGCTGTTTAAAACACAGAGCTTTTGTTGCATTTCTGTGTGCTTGTGCAATGTCCCTACTATCCTTTAGGTCTCATGCATACGATTAGGCACCACCTGAGGGCAATGGACATGGTGGCTGCATTTTCAATGTCAGAAAACCTAACATGGTTAGCTTTTGTAATTAAAGTTTTTATTTCCTGGTGGAAGAAATAAAAGGAAAGTTGTAATTTAAACACACACACACACACACACTCTCCCTAAAATTCCAAAGTATTTGTAAGTATAAGTGTGCACAAAAATTTACATTGGGATTGGTAGTCCACGAGTTGTCTTTCTTGTGTTTCTCTTTTTGCCTCTTAAAATTCCAAAGTACCTTGAATGTTAGGAATCTGGCTGGGCCCTGTCTTTTTGCAAACCATCCAGCAGGCTTGTCCATATTAAGGATCCTGAGTGTAGCGGTAAGAAATCTGGCTTTTAACCCATAACCTAGTTGTGTCTCCATCCATCTGTACATACATACATACACTCATCCATCTATCTATCCATCCACTTATTCATTCATTTATTAAGTCATCCATCTAACATTAACTGCTTATCAATTTATGCCAGGAACTGATTAAAAAAATCCGAAATCATAAAAATGGGACATCTCCAACCTCAAAAAGCTCTAACAGGGGAAGACACATATTAACCAAGTATATTCATACCATCTTGCAGGAATTAACATTAACTTTGTAATCAAGACATGAAAACACCTGGAGAAAACTTAAGTAATTAAGTAAAAGAAGCCATTCTGAAAAGGCTACATACTGAATGTTTCAGAAAATAAGCCACTACACAATATTAAAGCACTGTAAATATTTCTCTTATGGGACTTACTAATTTTGCCCTATCCTCAGTGTGTGTTTACTTCTTCCTTAAAACTATAAACTCCTGAGAAAGGAGCCCTGGACTTTCCATCGCTGTTTCAGTCCAAATGCCCAGTGCATTGTATTTCAGAGGGTGGATGATCAGGGAGTATCAGTGAATGTCAACTGCATTATAAGTTTCCAAAACAGGGTTTCTTTAGCTTCAGAGGATCTATGCAATGATATGCAAAATGTTATATTTATGAGCATAGGCTATGAAACAAGGTCCATAGCTTTCATCAGATCTTCAAAAGGTCCCATCTCTAAAAAAGGTTAAGGATTATAGTCCCATGGTTGAACCATGTATGTAACTAACTGATAAAGTTCTCAGCACAACGCATGACATGTGAACCTTCAAAATGCCTTCACAGAATAGCAACAATGACACTACTATCAGAGGGACACTCACTGCATGAGGATGTCTGTGCTTCCATCTCAGGCAGATTCCATAAAAAAAAAGGAAAAAAAAATCTATGAATATTTTATTTAAGAGATAATCCCTCTCTAGTTTCACTTACAGATTAAAAAAAAAAAAAAAAAAAAAGTTAGGTTTTATTATTGTAGTCTTTTCTCATCATCCAGTTTTGCAGAATGTCCTGCTGCTGAACTCCCAAGGGGAACACTTAATGATCAATCCAATGTTACAAGAAACACTAGGGACACAGGAAGGACCAGAGACTGTTAATCATGTCAGATTACAGGAAGAGAGAGTTTGTTCTCCATTAAAGATACCTCATGCTGGGCAACAAAACAGCAGACCAGGGACGGAGTGTGGGCCTGTAGTGAAATACTATAATTTTATGTTGCCTTGGCTTCCATTTTGAATTAAGTTGGACTTTCTCATACCAGAGGCAAGACTTAGTCACCCTTGACAGCTTCCAGTTCTCTGCCTCCTCCCAGTGCCTCAATGTGGTCGATGCAGGTATCTGCTTTATACAACTGCCTCCCGGTGACCACCTCCCTATGGGACAGCTGGATGCAACCTACCTGACCTGCCCCACTGACCCTACACCCTGCATGGACTGTGCAGACATGCTGCAGCAACCTACTGTCAGTCATAGCGTGACTCATGGAACTTGGACCTGCTTGCTGTAAACCTGCCAATTTGAATCCCCTGGGGGAAAACTTGCTTGAGTAACCCCCTAAATCCTAATATAGTCTCTGGCCCACAGGCCTCTCTCTATTTTGTTTTCCACTGGCTGGTTGAGTCTGCATGTCCCAGATGGCTCCCCACTCCAGTTGGCCTGTGAGGCTTGCTGCCTCTTCTCTCCAAGATCTGTGAGTAATAAACTGCTTCTGTCATTTTATGTCTTCTGCTGAGTTGCCTTATATGTTTCTCATTCGCCCAACAGATTGGACCTAACTTCTTTCCCCACCAGGGCAGTGCTAGGGAATGGCTATCTTGGTAGGAATAAACTGGATATAGATCAGACAAGAGCCACAGGGTGTCTGCCAGGATACACAAGCTTCTTGTGGTAGGGACACCTGATCACAAGTTTAGCACTTAAACATCAGGTGGTCCACTGGGATAAAGAAGAATCCCATGGAAAGCTCACTGTGAACATTCATGACCAAATTCCTGGATCCCTCCCAGCACAGAGCTAGAGTCTAATAGCCACTCTTCAGAGAGACATCTCAAAACCAAATAAGAGAAAAATACAAGGCTCCATAGATAAAAACAGACGTGTGTGCTCTCCTACACCTCCCATGGTTGAGCCACATATGCTCCTTTTTGTTGACCTCTTTGGTCTGGACAAGAGGATTAAATAGTAATTGGCTCTAATTCATCAATCTATCACCACCAATGATCACCTCCTCCCTTAATATCCTCCTGAATGACAGACAGAGGACTCACCTAGCAAGTGCCTGCTATATAATGCCATCGAGAAATGTTAACGTTTATACACCAAAACTCTAGATTTTAAGTGACAGGTGATGAATTTACATGGTGAGAAGACAAAAGTCTTTCCATTAATGACCCTGTGCAAACCCCTGCACTAAGAGGCTTGACCAAATTCTAACATGGCTTCTGGCAGCCTAAAGTCTTGTCACCCTGGGACAAACCAGTACCCATGAGTTTTTGTCTAGAAAAGCTCAAGGCTGTCAAAAGAAGGTACTGTTTGTTGGGGCTAGCACTCAAAGATAAGTTACTGATCTCCCTTTCTAAGATCATTTACTTAAAAAGCTTACCATTGTAAATACTTCCTCTGTCCTTTTGAGATGCCTGTGTATATCCAACAATGCAGGAGTGTCTTTCTCAAGGAACTGAAGGACATTCCTTTGGAATGTAACCATCAGGAAAGACAGAGCCGGTCAGGTGCAGTGGCTCGTGCCTGTAATCCCAGGACTTTGGGAGGCTGAGGAAGGTGGACTGATTGACCTCTGGAGTTCGAGACCAACTTGGGCAACATAGCAAAATTCTATTGCTACAAAAACTACAAAAATTAACTGGGCTAATGGCATGTGCTGGTACTCCCAGATACTTAGGAGGCTGAGGTAGGAGGATGACTTGAGCCCAGGAGGCAGAGGTTGCAGTGAGCCAAGATTGAGCCACTGCACTCCAGCCTGGGCGACAGAGCCAGACCCTGACTCAAAAAAAAGAAAAAAAAAAAAAAAAGACATAAATCTGTGTCCCAGTCTCATCTCTACGGGAGGGAGAAGCTTGACTTCCGTAAGTGCCAGCTCGCAGACACAGAGGCCTAATTGTGTTTACACTGAGCAATCCTTTTTTTCTAATTTTTTACTTCCCTGACTCTGTTCAAGTCCCCTCACTCCCTCTCACTACTCCTTCATTCTCCCTTTTATTTTTTTCAACTTTTATTTTAGGTTTGGGGGTACACGAGCAGGTTTGTTACATGGGTAAGTTCCTCACTGCTGAGGTTTGTTATACAAATGATCCCATCACCCAGATACTGTGCACAGTACTCTATAGTTGGTTTTTCAACCTTCGCTCCTCTCCCTCCCTCCTCTCCCTCCCTCCCCCTTCTAGTAGCCCCAGTGTCTGTTGTTCCCATCTTCACGTTCATGTGTGCTCACTGTTTAACTCCCACTTAGATGTGGTCTTTGGTTTTCTGTTCCTGCATTAATGACCTCCAGCTGCATCCATGTTGCTGCAAAGGACATAATTTTGTTCTTTTTATACACTGCTAGTAGGAATATAAATTAGTTCAATCACTGTGGAAAGCAGTTTAGAAATTTCTCTTTGACTTTTTTTTTTTTTTTTTTTTTTTTTTGAGACGGAGTCTCGCTCTGTAGCCCAGGCTGGAGTGCAGTGGCCGAATCTCAGCTCACTGCAAGCTCCGCCTCCCGGGTTCACACCATTCTCCTGCCTCAGCCTCCCGAGTAGCTGGGACTACAAGCGCCCGCCACCTCGCCCGGCTAGTTTTTTTGTATTTTTTAGTAGAGACAGGGTTTCACCGTGTTAGCCAGGATGGTCTCGATCTCCTGACCTTGTGATCCGCCCTTCTCGGCCTCCCAAAGTGCTGGGATTACAGGCTTGAGCCACCTCGCCCGGCCCCAGAAATTTCTCAAAGAACCTAAGACAGAACTACTGTTCAACCCAGCAATCCCATTACTGGGTATATACCCAAGAGAAAATAAATGGCTCTGCCAAAAAGACACATGCACACATATGCTCACTGCAGCACTATTCACAATAGCAGAGACATGGAATCAACCTAGATGTCCATCGATGGCAGACTGGATAAAGAAAATGTGGTACAGATACAGCATGGCATAGATTGACCCCTTACATTACCTAGTCACCTCTGTGCAAATCCAAATGGAGCTCAGCTCTTTCCCCCACTGCTATAGTTTACTGAATGAAATCTATTTTTACTGCCTTTAATGTCCAACTTTCTTTATCTTTGACAGTGGCTTAGGCATGATATGAGATGATCGGATAGCAAAATCCAAAGAGGGAGCAGTTATCCCCACCCAAGAAGGGCAAAGTTGCAGCCAGCCCTCAGCCGATGGGAATCACTATCCCAGAATGCTGCCCCTGACTCCTGACTCTGTTTCCTCCGGCATGTCCTTCCAACCTTTCGTCAATGTGCACTAGCGTCTTCCTCACACAGAGGGCAGTGTCACAGGGGTGCTGTCTTTCATTTCTTAAGCAAACCACATTGAAAATTTATTTTGTTTCAAACTGTGCCAGGAATAAAAGATTAAATAGACAAACTAGAAAAGATCTTGCAATCAAGATCATGCACCCTATTTGAGGTGACAAACTTTAAACAAATAAGAAAACAAGTAACTATAGGCTATGATAAGTCCCATAAAGAAAATAAAAAAGACTATGTGATAGAGAGAAATTGGGTGGAGTGGTACCTGTCACACGTAGGCTGGACAAGAAGGCCTCTTTGTCAGGTTCTATTTAAGCTGAGTTTTGAAGAAGAAAAGGTGCCCAGCAAGATATGACATAAGGCAGCACACAGGAACAGCAAGGTACACAGAGTGACTGGATTGTTGTGAGCAAGAGAGGTGTACCAGGTAGGCTTGAATGGATCCATTGGTAGGCATTTGAACTGCCACCTTTTGGCTACTGTGAATAGTGGTGCTATGAACACTGACGCCTATTGAGGTTTTAAGCAGAAGAATGACATGATCATATTTTTATTTTAAAAATACCACCCTGACTGTTGTGTCGAGCACAGAAGTTAATGGGACAAGAGTTAAGGTAAAGAAGCCAGTTAGCAAGGGCCCAGGCACCATATCCAGATGAGATAATGGTATCTTAACCAAGGTGATAACCAAGATGCAAAAAGGATAGCTTTCAGAGATGGGCTTGATGGGACTTGCTGGTGAATTTGGATGTAGGATGAGAGAAAAGGAAGAAACAAGGATGGCTCCTAGAATTTTTGCTGTCAGAACTGGAGATGAACAGGTTTTAGTCACAAGACAAAATTCCAGGGAGGGGCTGTGATTAATCAGCAAGGGTCAAATGCTCCTTCCTGACCTCATTGACAATGGGCAGATGAGCTGAGTCATGTAAGAATGGGACTATCCCACATGATGGATTGAGAGGAGAAGGCAGGCATGAGGGAGAAAGGAGATACAGCTCCCAAAAGAAGAGTATCATTGTTGCCAGAAGAAAGTGCAATTTTGACAGGTAAAACAAGAGATGTTTGGTATAGGTCCCTAAAATTTATTAGTCTTCTTAACTTGTGAACTGGGTTGAAACACACATGTGACTTAGAAGTTCTTTTTACATCTTTCACTTAAGATTGTAATAGTTTTCTCCTCCCCTAGGTCCACACCATCCAGGGGATACGATGCAGGGCAGAAGGAATTGAAGATGGAAAAGGACATTCACACTCTACCAAGCCTCTGGCAGAACTAGGCTGTGTCCAACTCTGTGTCCTCTATCCTGGGCTCTAAAATAAGCGTGCTTGGCCTCCCAAAGGTGTTGAGGGTCACCAACAAGAGACCCCAGGACCTATCTTATCACCAAACTGGGTCATCAGGGGAAGACAGAAGAGGACTGAGAAAAAGTCATCTGTCATAAAAGAGTAGAAGTGTCCACTTCCATATACAGTATAGTCCTGTTACTTAACTCTAACTCCTCTAACTACTGAGAGAACAAGTCTCTCCCAGGCCAGCTTGATTGGCAGAACCTAAGTTCTCAGAGTTTTCCTTGACTTTTTACAAGACCTGACATCTTGATAAATGGAATCAAGATGGAGAGGGAAAGGCCTGAGATGTTTGTACAGGTTCACTTTGGTGTCCAGCAGGGAAGAGTAATCCCCTTAAAGTTCCTACTTAATTAACTCCAAGAGATGTCTGTCCTGCCCCTGAGTTTAGCTCCAATAAATGATGATCTCATGGGGGATAATACATGATGGTATTACAGGTTGTTCCTAGTTGAAACCAAGCAGGCTCTGAAACTTTTTAGCTCTCTATAAGAAGTCTGCGTGTACTTGGGCTTCTAAAGCAAGAACATCTTTGTAGTTTTCTAGTATTCCTTCGATTTTTGTCTGGAGAACTTTGAGAAAGAGCCCTTCCCATATGTTCTCGGTGAAAAACAACTCACATGTTTGAGGGGAAATTGTATTTCCTCAATGACAGATTGGGGACAATCTGAAGCTTTTTCATTTATTACCCTAGTAAAATTCCTAACAGCAAGAAATTAGTTGTGCTAATTATTGTTTCTAAAATTAGCTTTTCTATAAACTCTGTTATAGAAGCTATTGAAAATTAAAAGAAAAAATCATGGAAAAGAGGCAGCCACAAAAATTATGGGTTAAATATAAACAAGCCACTTAATTTCACTAAGATCTAGTTTTCTAAATTAAGGTGCTGGGCTTCCTGTGAGTAGGTTAATGCCTTAATGATGTGGGTTTTCTGAGCAAATGGGATCAAACTGTGAATGCCCTCTCTGCTCTTAGTTAGAACCAACCTTATGCACCTACAACCCAGTTCCTAGCTGGGACCAACCTGTGATCATTCCTCTTGGCTACTCAAGGACACCTCTCCAGCAGTACTTTCCTCTCTCTTCTCCACTGTTCTTTCCCCTTCTATATTGAATCCTTCCCTCTCTATTAGGTCTTCTCCAAACATTGTTTTTCTAGCTTACCAACCACCATATTTTGACCTCCCTATGCTCTTTGGGTATCAACCTATTTGTTCCCTTCCTTTAGAGCTTGACGCCTTGATAGTGATTGCTATCTCTCAATTATCTTCTCTCCATGCTCAAAACTATTCCAATCCGATTTCTGCATGTGCCCCCAACCCCAGCTTTATCAAAATTGCTATTATAAGGTCACCACTGGCCTTCACGTTGCTACATTCAGAGATCAGTTCTCAATCTGCACCTTACTTGAAACATTTTTATTCACTAGGCTTCCAAGAAAACACACCCACCTGGTTTTCCTCCTACTTCAATAGTTGTAGTTTCTCAGTCTACTTTGCTGGGTACTCTTCACCTTCCCAACCTCTTAATATTGTAGAACTTTGTATATTCTCTGTATATTCACCATTTTGATGATTTCATCCAGTCTTATAACTTGAAATACCACCTATATTTTGACAACTCCAAAATTTACATCCTCAGTCCAGCCTTCTTCCTAAACTCCAACTGCTTCTTTAATCTCTCCATAAGCTTGTCTACTAGGCATCTCAATTTAATATGCACAAAATTAAATTTAATCTTCTCCCTTCAATCTGCCATTCCAGCAGCTTTCCACATTTCATAAATTTTAACTGCATCCTTCTAATGGCTCAAGAAAAAAGAACAAAAAAACTTGGAATTATCCTTGCTTCCTCTTTTTCTCTCACATCCCATATTTAATTCACCAGCAAATCTTTGGCCATATCTCCAAATGATATCAAGAAACCTAACCAATTTTTACCACCACTGCTGCTTCTACCTTGATTCAAGCCATTCTTCTTACTTGCCTGGATTATTATAAAAACTTCCTAATTCTTCTCCTGCTTCCACTTTACCCTCTTTTAGTTGATTCTAGACACAATAGCCAGAGTAAGATTGTTAAAATATGCCAGATCGTTTTTCGTTCTGCTCAAAAATCCTCCAATTTCTTCCTGTCTTACTCAAAGTAGAAGACAGCGGTCTCACATTAGCTGAAAATGAGCTGTATGATCAGATTGCCTAGTTAATCTTTTGAATCTCATCTCCTGTGTTTCATCCATGCACCCTGCACTCCAGCCACACTGATCCCTGTGTTGTTCCTTTTTTTATTATTATTATACTTTAAGTTCTAGGGTACACGTGCACAACGCGCAGGTTTGTTACATATGTATACTTATGCCATGTTGGTATGCTGGACCCATCAACTCGTCAGCACCCATCAACTCATCATTTACATCAGGTATAACTCCCAGTGCAATCCCTCTCCCCTTCCCCCTCCTCATAATAGGCCCCGGTGTGTGATGTTCCCCTTCCCGAGTCCAAGTGATCTCATTGTTCAGTTCTCACCTATGAGTGAGAACATGCGCTATTTGGTTTTCTGTTCTTGCGATAGTTTGCTGAGAATGATGGTTTCCAGCTGCATCCATGTCCCTACAAAGGACACAAACTCATCCTTTTTTATGGCTGCATAGTATTCTATGGTGTATATGTGCCACATTTTCTTAATCCAGTCTATCACTGATGGATATTTGGGTTGATTCCAAGTCTTTGCTATTGTGAACAGTGCCGCAATGAACATACACGTGCATGTGTCTTTATAGCAGCGTGATTTATAATCCTTTGGGTATATACCCAGTAATGGGATGGCTGGGTCATATGGTACTTCTAGTCCTAGATCCTTGAGGAATCGCCATACTGTTTTCCATAATGGTCGAACTAGTTTACAATCCCACTAACAGTATAAAAGTGTTCCTATTTCTCCACATCCTCTCCAGCACCTGTTGTTTCCTGACTTTTTAATGATTGTCATTCTAATTGGTGTGAGATGGTATCTCACAGTAACCAAAACAGCATGGTACTGGTACCAAAACAGAGATATAGACCAATGGAACAGAACAGAGTCCTCAGAAATAATACCACACATCTACAGCCATCTGATCTTTGACAAACCTGAGAGAAACAAGAAATGGGGAAAGGATTCCCTATTTAATAAATGGTGCTGGGAAAATTGGCTAGCCATAAGTAGAAAGCTGAAACTGGATCCTTTCCTTACTCCTTATAAAAAATTAATTCAAGATGGATTAGAGACTTAAATGTTAGACCTAATACCATAAAAACCCTAAAAGAAAACCTAGGTAATACCATTCAGGACATAGGCATGGGCAAGGACTTCATGTTTAAAACACCAAAAGCAACGGCAACAAAAGCCAAAATTGACAAATGGGATCTAATTAAACTAAAAAGCTTCTGCACAGCAAAAGAAACTACCATCAGAGTGAACAGGCAACCTAGAGAATGGGAGAAAATTTTTGCAATCCACTCATCTGACAAAGGGCTAATATCCAGAACCTACAAAGAACTCAAACAAATTTACAAGAAAAAAGCAAACAACCCCATCAAAAAGTGGGCAAAGGATATGAACAGACATTTCTCAAAAGAAGACATGCATACAGCCAACAGACACATGAAAAAATGCTCGTCATCCCTGTGTTGTTCCTTATGAGTGGTGAAGTGGGAGATGAAATACGGTCACAGTTTCTTTAAGACTGTTCTGATTGAGGAGTAGGGGTCTGTGTTAGTCTGAATAATGACTGCCCCAACCCACCAAAGATGTCTACATGCTAATTCCCAGAATCTGTGAACATTACCTTATAGGGCAAAAAGGATTTTGCAGATGTGATTCAGTTAAGAATCCCAAAAACAAAGGGACACAAGACAACTTTTCAAAGTGATGAACATGTCTATTACCTTGATTGTGGTGATGATTTCTTGGGCATATGCCTAGGTCCAAACTCAATAAATTGTATATATCAAATATGCACTTTATTGCATATCAATTATACCTCTATAAAGCTATTTTTTTAAGTTAAGGATCTTGCCATAGGGATATTGTCCTGAATTTTCTGGGTGGGCCCAATGTAATCACAAGGGTCACTACAAGAGAGACCCAGGAGAGTCAGAGTGAGAGCAGGATGTGTGAAGGCTCCCACACACTGCTGACAGAAATTAAAATGTCACCACTAATTTGAAAAAGTGACCCTTTTTTCAAGTTAAACCTACATCTACCATATGACCCAGACATTCCACTCCAAGTTATTTACCCAAGAGAAAAGAAAGGTTATATGCATACGAGGACTGGGACATAAATGTTCGTAGTCGCTTCATTCATTCACAAAAGTTAAAAACTTGTAATGAACCAAATATTCCTCAACAGATGCTAAATAAACAGATGTTAAGTAAAATAAAGATTTGTAAACTGAGGTATATCTGTACAACGGAGTAGTAGTCAGGTTTTTTTTAAAAGGGGCAAATAATTGGTACATACAAAATCATGGATGAATCTCAAAACTACTAAAAGAAACCCATAATCTGGTTTATGGTGAAAAGAGAGTATCAGTGGTAGCCCATGGCCAGGGTTGAAGAGAGGAAAGATGGCAAAGGGAGCTGGGGCAGCTTTGAGGGTGATGGATGCATTCTATGTCTTGATGGTGGCAGTGGTTTCCTGGGTGTGGCAATGGTTTTCTGCACTTATCAGAGCTCACTGAATTACATTTTACATTGATACAATTTATTGTACATAATTATAGTTCAATAAAATTGATTTTTTAAAACCTTAATAAGAAGGAAGAAGTGCAAAATACAACAAAACCGTTTAATTATATTACAAATGTATGAAACAAACTCACTGAAAGGGCAAAGGTGTGGACTTAATTGGCTTTGGAAATGAGTGGAGTCTGTAAGACTAAAGACAAAAGAAACTGCACATGAGCACTGTGGTCCAGTTGATAAAAGTGTTTCCCACAGGAACATAGGTAAGTAATTCTGATAGCACTGCACATGTATAGTGAAACTGAAGGATTAGAAAAATGGATGACAGATGATGCAAGTTATGTTTCTCACTGTTGGAGTGGAAGGTTACAGATAAGTAAGGGAAGAAGGCTGGATAACAATGGATTAGACAATGTGCATAATAATGGATTAAAGTCAATGACATCAGTATCAACTCAAGTGTAGCTTCATATAGACACAGATGGTTTCACATGGGAGTATTTATAAATAGTGCTTACATATAGATATATATGACTTAGTAAACACACATACACTGTATTTCCTTGCTCTGTCAGCTGAAAGGGCCAGAAGCAATGCCACCTGAGTCTAGTGCCCAGATTTTGGCACCTCATATTGTCCCCCAATAAACAAAACTGGAGATACTTAGAGGAAAATGTCTGCTTCTAGGACTAGGGAAGGAAACATAATACACAAATGAGCCTGGAGCATCTCAGAAAGTAAAGAAGTGCTCAAACAAAAACAGAAAACTGCATTGATGGAGGTACATCAAAGGAACACAGAAGCCAACCGAAGGAGCTCCCAGTGGCCAAA
This sequence comes from Theropithecus gelada, assembly GCF_003255815.1. Classification (NCBI taxonomy): domain Eukaryota; kingdom Metazoa; phylum Chordata; class Mammalia; order Primates; family Cercopithecidae; genus Theropithecus; species Theropithecus gelada. The sequence continues at coordinate 25,889,821 of NC_037676.1, forward strand.
GCTGGAACAATTAGAGAAACAAAGTACATGAAGTAGTATTAGATTATAATTCAAAAGTATAAAATAAATATTCATGAGTCTATGTTGATATAAATAAATTGAATAATTGAAAGAAAGAAACAAATAAACAAGGAAAGATAGACAATAGACAAATCTGTGCAAAAGTATTCCAAATAATTTATGTAGATACTATGCCCTTGAGGAGGTAGAGTGTAACCCTCTACTCCTTACATGTGGAGTGTGCATAATTACTTCCTTCCAAACAATGTGGTTATGGAAAGGGGAAAGAAGTAAGTAACTTACTAGGAAAGAAACCTGAAAACCAGTACCTCAGTTAGGTAATCAAGCTCAACACCAACAACAAGGATAAGTCACACTGATTGTATGTTCCCTTGATATGATGTGATGAGAATGGTGTTTTACCTCTGTGGTCTTCCTCCCACAAGCCTGCATCCCCCATCTAAGCATGAGACAAACATCAGACAAATCTCAGTTGGGGGACCCTCTACAAAATACCGACTAGCATTCCTCAAAACCGCAAGGTCATCGAAAACAGAGAAAGTCTTAGAGACTGTCACAACCAAGAGGAGCCTAAGGAGACACAACAACTACAAGCAATATGGCATCTTGGATGGGATCCTAGAACTGAAATAGGACACAGGGGAAAAACTAAGGAAATCTGAATAAAGTATAAAAGTATGAACTTCAATTAATACTAATCAATATATGTTCATTATCTGTAACAAATGTCCTATACTAATATGAAATGTTATTAATAGGGGAAGCTGGGTGGAGGGTGTATATATATAGGAACTCTCTGTACAATTGTTGCAATTTGTTTATAAATGTAAAACTGCTGAAACATAGTTTTTTCTAACAAAATTCCCTCCCGAAATATTAATAGCGACAAAGAGGGATACTACATAATAACAAGAGGGACAAACCATCAAAAAAAATAGAGTAATCATGAGCTTTTGTGATCATGCACATAACGTTGACATGCACATAACAATATCCGACCCAATTGCAGGGAAGCATCAACATAATTGAAATCCAGGTAGGAGACTGTCAGGCACCTCAAGCAGGAACAGAGTGATCAGGCAGATGAAGAGATCTGAGTGCTGGCTCAGAGCTGTCTGGAAATGCACTCACTGAAACGAAATTGGGTCTTTCCACCTTTCCTTTCAGCAGGAGGAATGCACCTGAACTCAACTTCCCTAGGAAATAATGACTTACTCATGGACCCCATAGGCAGGCCAATAAGGAGGTCCCCAAGTACCAGGTGCTAACACTGCCAACAACCCCAGAGACAGCTTGCCCCAAATCCAGACAGCCTGGCCTCTAATATTCTGTTTACTTCTCCACAGAAAAGCTGCTTTCCTGCTCTCACCCAACAAAAGGGGAAGACACAAAGGGAAGGGATTTCCCCCACTGGACAGGAGGCCCTCACTGCAGATCAGCTGCAGCTCATCCTGCAGGCCTCCCTGTGGGTGATGGAAGGGTGGAGGTGGTGTGGTACCCCCAGCTTTTCTCCCCTTACTTAACCTTGAACTCTAAAGTCTTTTCTGTGAAATCTATTCTTGAAATCTAGCAATGCTGTGGAATTCATCCCACACCCAGATGGGGACCCACCTGATGTGACAGAAACTCAGAAAAGATTCACCTTGCAGGGCAGTCCCCAAAACAAAAGTCCGTACTTTAAATAAATAAACAGGGTTAGTCAACACCAAAAAAAAAAAAAAACGGCAAACAAAAAAAAGGCACAAAAAATATATATACCAAGAATGAAAAAGAAACCATAATTGCAGATACTGTGAATACATTTATACCAAGAACTATTAAAGATTAGATGAAATGGATTTTCTTCTGAAATATAAAAATTTCTAAAATTGACTCCATGATGGATAAAAAGACCCAAGTAAGTCAACAACCATTTTAAAAATTCAATCAGTGCTGAAAATCTTCCCCCACACCCATCCACCCACAAGACACCAGGCCCAGATGGTGTTGTAAATTATTTTTTCTAACCTTCAAGGAGCAAATAAATAACCCATCTCTTATTAAACTGTTTCAGAGACAAGGAAAAGATAAACATCCACCCAACTAATTTTATGAGCTAATTTATAAGGTTAGTACTATGTCAAAACTAGACAAGAACAGAAAAGCAAATTATACACAAATCCTACTTATATTCATAGATGCGAAAGTCCTAAATACAATGCTTACCTTTTTGCCTTCTTGTGTCTTATCCAGGATGTCTACTCTGGATGAAGCTCCTGCTTGCTATGCAAGGAGTTTGGAAAGGTCTGGTAAGGGAAGTGTGATAACATCTTGGGTCTTTAACTCTAGTTAAATTTCCTCACTGTGTTAACTCATTTGCCTCCTTCCAAGGCCTGTTCTCATCATAAAGGACTCCCATATTAACATTATAGGACTTTTTCTGAGCCATATGAACAAATGACATCACCAGCTTGTATTTTTGCTGTTATTTATGAAAGCAGTAGTTTCTGTGTATCATGCTGAATTCAAAGTATTGCCCTAGGACTTCATCAAGACACAGTACGTGATCTATAAAGGCAAAGACAAGTTTAGGAGCCTCTAAGATTCACAAGGCCTTGGCCAAGCATCACTTACAGAGTTTGATTTGCCATGTGACTTCCAGAGAAACGCTTTTTTTTTTTTTTACAAAGATAGTTTTCCTCCCTTAGGAAGGCAGCTGAAAAATCAAGAGTGAAATTTGGCTGAGATAAGTGGATTATTCACTAGCAACTGCAGAAATCTGCATAGGGTGGAGTAGAAATTCACATAGAACAGAGGTCCCCAACCCCTGGGCCACACGGCAGGAGGTCAGTGGTAGGTAAGTGGGCAAACCTTCATCTGTATTTACAGCCATTCCCTGTCACTCATATCACCACCTGAGCTCTCCTTCCTGTCAGATCAGCGGTGGCATTATATTCTCACAGAAGCATGAACCCTACTGTGAACAGTATATGCAAGGGATTTAGGCTGCGAGCTCCTTTTGAGAATCTAATGCCTGATGATCTGTCACTGTCTCCATCACCCCTAGATGGGACTATCTAGTTAAACGAAAACAAGCTCAGGACTCCCACTGATTCTACATTATGATGAGCTGCATAATTATTTCATTATATATTACAATGTAATAATAATAAAAATAAAGTGCATAATAAATGTAATGTGCTTCAATCATTCCCAAACCAACTCCCCATCCAATCCTCCCAGATGTGGAAAAATTGTATTTCATGAAACTGGTCCCTGGTGCCAAAAAGGCTGGGGAGTGCTGACCTAGAAGATAAGTTCAGATCGTAAAACCCAGAAAATCTGTCATTCAAATATAAATATGTTGAATATGTTACATACATATTCTATTAGGCGAAACATATTTAAATAAGTCCTCTTAGGCTAACTAGACTGCTGTTGACTAGTTCCTGAAAGAAGATGCTCGTGGGTGGCAACAGATGTCTGGGAATAAAAGGACAGAGTGCCTGGAACAGGCCCTTGGTAGCCTCTTAGATCAAAGACTGTGTGCAAATCTGCATGTTGTCTCCCTGTTGTATCCTGAGCTAAGCAAACTGAAACCATACTGCTGGATCTTAAACTGTGAAACTACAATACTCTCGGGAGCTTATCATCAGCTTGCAAGCTGTTGAACAAGACCCCGATAAACTTATTACCACTGGGGACAGGATAAAGACTTGTCTGCACTAGAATTCTAACCTTCACCCTAATCCACTTAGCCCCAGCCCAGCTGCAGACATATAATTTCTAATAATGCTTCTTTTTCTATCTGTGTTGATTTTTACTCACTATTTACTTTGGCAAGGCATACTAAGACCTCAGCAGCTTGGAGCTAGCAGAGACATGAAAATGTCTGAACCAAATGGAGTAAAAGCTGTGGGATATCACCCCAACTTCAGAGGTAGGCACAGAACAGTCACATGACCATGCACATTTTTTCCAAAAAAAAATGAACTACATTAAAGTAAGGATTTTGTTTTGTTTGGCTCATTTCTGCATCCCAAGTCTAGATCTGTACCTGGAACACTGGGCATTGGATATATATTATAAATATGTGTTACACAAATTGAGGTTTTAATTCTGGTAGCAAGCAGGACTGGGTGTGCAGTTAGATGAGTGTGTTATAGGCAAAGTTAGGAGTCAGATCACTTACAGGATCTCATCCACCCAGCCTCTTCATCAGTAGCAGGACACAAACCACTGAAAATTCCCCTGGGCCGAAACAAAGTTGAATCACAAATTTTAAAAAATGTGATTGATGTCAGACACGCCACACATTTCATTATCAGAAAACAACAAAAACGATGAGGCAATGTCTAGGACAGGGTTCCTTAATCTCAGCACTGTTGACTTTGGGGCCTGTAGGGGGCTGCGCCATGCATCTTAGGTTGTTGGTCAGCATCATCTCTGGCCTCTACTCACTAGAGGCCAACAGCACCCCCAACCCCCAACAGTTGTGACAACCAAAAATGTCTTCAAACCTGGTCAAACATCCCTCTGGAGTATGGGGGATGGGGGATTTGCCTCCTTTAGAGAAACACTGGTCTACAGTTTTGAGAACAAAAAGGATACAGCCACCAAGTTGTCATTCATATGTGAAGGACACTGCCACGTTCAGATTTCAAGTCATGTAAGATACACCAGTCTTAAAGGGGAAAAATTACTTAAGAATATATTGCAGCCAACTGAATCATGAAACAAAACCAAGTATGGAGATGAAAAAGAAGGGGGCTGTGAGTAATAAACCAAATACCACAATGACCTTCATTTCCACCGTAATGAGTCTAAATGTGGATTTATTTTCATTTGTATTACAGAGGATTCAGAATTCAAAATAACATTTTCAACTTGAAGATTCATGTCTTTCTTCATTTCTGGAAAATTCTCTATTTTGATTGATTGGGTTCTAGCTAATGGAATAAAATCCTCCCAGATACAATCCTGTCTTCTCTTTCTACAAGCTGGAAGCAAAATACATCAAGACCCGAAAGGACAGCAGAACCTCAAGATGAAGAGAGTTGCTGCACCTCAGTCATTCTGTGGAAGACACACTCAACTTGCATCAGGCTGTTAGATAGGCATAAACTTCTACTGCATTCAGCCAATACATTTTGAGGCATATTTGTTATATTAAATAGCAGTTAGTGTCATCTTAAACCAAGATAAGCCAAGGGATGCATAAAATAGGTGATCCAATGCAGGGGAAGGGCAATGGGAATTCCCAGATGAATTGCAAAGGGAGGTCCCAGGACCCCAACTGGGAAGTGGTCACGAGAGCAAAGTTAGTCCATATTAGAAATGAAGGCAGAGGGCTCCAGGAGGGACAACATCAGAAGGAAAAAAAATATGGGGATGAGTAGGAACTGGTGAGACTCTGTGAAAAACTGGATCAAGCAGTATTTTGCATTGTTAATGGAGGATATACAAACAGCAAGAAATTCTAACAAAGCCAAGAAAAAATAATCCAAGGAAATCTGCTTTGAGAAATAAGAAGTTGACACAGAAATGTGAACAAAACATCCAACTTAGCTCATCAGGGAGCAATATTCACATTTGCACAATATTGCACACACTGAGCAGAAATGTGCTAGAATTCTGCTGTGAGGATATCTGTGCATACGTGTGTGTGAGATGGTGTAAAAATGTGAAATCCTTGGCTTCCATCATTAGAAGTCGCCAGATAGTTTTGACGATAGAAAACTGAAAAGTCAAGAAATAGTAATTTAAGTATCTATTTAGATTAATCTAAATAACAAGAGAAAAGGTATATACAGTGGTTGCCCCTAGGAAGTAGGTATCTAGGGTGGGAAAGAAAGGCTTAGGAGGCTGCTGTTTGTCATCGTAAACATTTTGCTACTATTCAGCTTTCAAAAATATGTACATGTAGGCTGGGCGCAGTGGCTCATGCCTGTAATCCCAGCACTTTGGGAGGCCAAGGCGGGCAGATCACTCGAGGTGGGGAGTTGAAGACCAGCCTGAGCAAGATGAAGAAACCCCGTCTCTACTTAAAAAAAAAAAAATTACAAAATTAGCCCAGCGTGGTAGTGCATGCCTGTAATCCCAGCTACTTGGGAGGCTGAGGCAGGAGAATTGCTTGAACCTGGGAGGAAGAGGTTGCAGTAAGCCGAGATTGCGCCATTGCACTCCAGCCTGGGCAACCAGAGCGAAACTCTGTCTCAAAAAAAAAAAAAAAAAAAAAAGTACATGTATTCCTTTGATAAAAAGAAATATTTTTAAAAAATAAGAATAGAGTCCCACTTCTATCAGGTATTTCTCATGCAGGGCAGGCAAACCCCGAAGTGGAGCTTAGCCCACTGGGTTTCTGGCTTGGCCCAGGAAAGAATTCAACGGCAAACCAGAGGCAGAAGAAAACAGCCTTATTGAAGTGTTATAGCTTGGTGACTATGCCTGCAGAGCAGGGTTACCCCATAGGCAGTGAGTAGCAGCTCAGAGCACTTTTGCAGTCATATTTATGCTGACTTTTAATTGCATGCAGACTAAAGGGTTGTTTACGTAGAAATATCTAGGGAAGGGGTAATAACTTTTGGGTCCTTGGTTCATTGCCACGCAAAGGGGCTGTAACGCCCCAGTGTTGCCATGGCAACGGTAAATTGACATGGCACACTGACGGACATGTCTGATTGAAAGTTGCTTTGCCCTGGCCTTGTTTTAGCTAGTCCTCAATCTGGTCTGGTGTCAGAGCCAAGCCTCTGGAGTCAAGTCCCGCCTCCTACATTATTTCCAATCTTCAGCCTAGATGCAGCATACTTTTTAAATGGTTTATATTCAGGAAAGAGTTAAATTTACCTTAATTGCAGGAGGTAAAAAAAATCATTGTGCTCTGATGTTGCCTTTTGTGGAGTCAATTGATTATCTGGGTTCTCCCTACAAAAAAATACTGCTAAGAGAATAAAAAAGGACTAGTGCTGAATGTTTGTTAGAATCATTTACGATGGGACTGAAATCTAATGAGCATGCAGTTTAGTCACTAAAATGTTGCTTCAGAGTTATAATAAAGAACAGTTAGATGGATCTGTGATGCGATAATGAAATGCTATTTCAGCCTGTAAGACGTGAAAAACCTCTTTCTATAAAAACCTCACCAGTGGGCACATTTTAGCTGTTGCCATATCTGCATCTACAGTAACAAACATAAATAATTTACACACGATTTGTCCCTCACAAGAAGAGAGTAAAGAAAACACAAATAGGGGTCATGAGCATGTCAATCATACACCTACTCTCTATTTCCAAAAGAAACCCAAGCTCAAATAGCCCATTCCACTGTCAGATCATGGGTTTGAATTTATGTCCAAATTATCAGCTCAGGAAATGTGCCAGTGATGAGGTTTGACAGTGAAAGGAGAGAACACAAAGATCAGAATGAGTGAACTTCCTTGTCTCTCTTCAGCCAACCATGCCCTACTTGAATTCTCTTCTCCAGTGTTCCTCTTTTTCCACCTTTATCTGTCCATCACCTTCCTCCTCTCTTAAAGCCTCCTCCTCCCATCTCCAATGCCCCTGCAAGGGAGCTTCGAGAAGGCTGAAGATCACTCTAAACCCCTTACTTCCTTTTTCCAGGCCCCCTGTATAGCTCCTGGAAGGAAGTTTTGTTACCCTTACGCGAAAGTGAATGTCTTTATTGATTTTTGGAAAATTCAAACATTCATATCATTGATTCTAGTCCATGCTTGGTGAATGCTTGATACTGTTTTTGGAACTGAATTGTGCTGGCATCCAAGCTAAGCAAAGTCAATGGAGTGAATGAATAAAGCTTGTGCCAGCCCTCCAAGAGGTGTTGACAGTGGGCTGTACATGGGTCATCTGAAAGTTAAGCAGAAAATAATGCTATTCCATCCGAGCCTGAGCCAGCACATGCTGGGAGTGAGAGAGCAGCCACCTTGCTAGACAGCTGCTATCCCACTGGAAGAGAATATTGGTCCTCACTGAAATCTGAGAGGCTATATTAATCCAGAGAGACTGGAGAGCTTGCCTTCTGCTTTGAGGTCTCCTCCTCCTCCTTCTTCTTTTTTATTTTATTTTTAGAGACAAGGTCTCTCTCTGTCTCCCAGGCTGGAGTGCAGTGACACAATCACAGCTCACTGCAGCCTCCAACTCCTGGGCTCAAGCTCTCCTCCCATGTCAGCTTCCTGAGTGGCTGAGACTACAGGTATGTGCCACCAAGCCTGCCTGATTTATTTTTATTTATTTTGTAGAGACGATGTCTGGCTATGTTACCCAGGCTGGTCTCAAACTCCTGGCCACAAGCAATCCTGCTGCCTCAGCCTCCCGAAGTGTCCTCCATTGTCTTTATAAGAGCCAGCTAATAAGGGGTAGGGAATTCGTCTTGTGTCAGCACCTGATTTCCCACCACCATCCCTGCGAGAGTAAGGGCAACAGCATTTCTGTGCAGGCAGATTATGTGAAATTCTAACGGGTGGAGGGTGGGAGAAAGGAACGTGTTTCAAAGGAAAAGTAAAAATAGTTGACAAAGGGAGGACAACCCCCAAACAAGAAGGACCTTCTTATGAATTATATTAATTTTCCCTGGCCGGCCACCTTTCTCCCTTGTTTAGGGGAAGCATGGTGGAGTGGAGAAGAACATAGTTCTGCAGCTGGGCTGGCTGAATTGGAATCTTGTCTGCCAGAATACTTTAGGCAAGTGAGTTAATCGTGGGGACTCAGGGACTTTATCCCTACAATAGAGCTATGGCACCTATATTGCTGAGAGGATGAACGCAAATCTATTGCATTAGTCCGTTTTCACACTGCTATAAAGAATCGCCTGAGGCCAGGTGCGGCAGCTCACGCCTGTAATCCCAGCGCTTTGGGAGGCTGAGGTGGGCGGATCACGAGGTCAGGGTATCCAGACCATCCTGGCCAATATGATGAAGCCACATCTCTACCAAAAATACAAAAATTAGCTGGGCGTAGTGGCACGCACTTGTAATCCCAGCTACTTGTGAGGCTGAGGCAGGAGAATCGCTTGAACCCGGGAGGCAGACGTTGCAGTGAGCCGAGATCACGCCACTGCATTCCAACCTGGCAACAGAGGGGACCCCCTTTAAAAAAAAAAAAAAAAAACGCCTGAGGCTGGGTAATTTATCAGGAAAGGAGATTTAATTGACTCACCGTTCTGCATGGCTGGGAAGAACTCACTCAGAAAACGTATAATCATGGCGGCATAAGAAGGAGAAGCAAGCACCTTCTGCACAAGATGGCGGAGGCGGGGAAAGTGCCACACTTCTAAACCATCAGATCTCATGAGAACTCACTCACTGTCACGAGAACAGCATGGGGGAAATTTCCCCCATGATCCAATCACCTCCCACAACGCCCTCCCTTGACTTGTGGGGATTACAATTCGAGATGAGATTTGGATAGGGACACAGAGCCAAACCATACAATCTATTAGTGCTTAAAACACTACCTGGTATCTTGTAGGTAATCAAGTATGAGTTTTCGTAGCTGTTTTTTTTTTGTTTTTTTTTTTTTTGAGACGGAGTCTTGCTCTGTGCCCAGGCTGGAGTGCAGTGGCGCGATCTCGGCTCACTGCAAGCTTCGCCTCCCGGGTTCACGCCATTCTCCTGCCTCAGCCTCCCGAGTAGCTGGGACTACAGGCGCCGCCACCTCGCCCGGCTAATTTTCTTGTATTTTTAGTAGAGATGGGGTTTCACCGTGTTAGCCAGGATGGTCTCGATATCCTGACCTCGTGATCCGCCCGTCTCGGCCTCCCAAAGTGCTGGGATTACAAGCTTGAGCCACCGCGCCCGGCCTGGTAGCTGTTATTTTTATATTGAGGAGCCTTAGGCCATGTAGCTGGGATGGAACTGAACTTCCTCCTCCCAGAGGCACGCACATACATAACCCAAGATTGGCCAGTCAGAGCAGCAATTCATTAGTCTATGATAATTTGTTTCTACGATGTAAAGAAATGTAAGAAACATTGGGAATATGTTTCTTAACATATTATCAGAATATAAAATGATACGGCAACACTGGAAAACAGTTTAACAATTTCTATAAATACATGCAGCTACCATATAACTAAGCAATTGTACTCCCATTTTCCCCTGAAAAATAAAAAGTCTTGTTCACAAAAAAGAAAACCTATACACAAATGTTTATAACAGTTTTATTCTTAATAACCAATAATTGGAAACAACCAATATGTCCCTTAGTGGGTCAACAGTTAAACAAGCTGTGGCACACCCATACGGACTACCACTTCCCAGGAGAAGGAACTACTGTAGACACACGCAACAACCCAGATGAATCTCCAGGGAATTATACGGAATGGAAAAACCAATTTAAAAAATTGCGTTCTATATGGTTCTATTTACATAGCATTGTTGAAATGACAAATTACAGAAATGGAGAACAGATTGCTCAGGGTCAAAGAGATGATGGGGACAGGAAGGAAATGAGTATGGCCATAAAAGGACAGCTTGAAGGATTCTTGAGCTGATGGAAATGTTCTGTGCAACGTCAGTGTCATAAGATGTCACTATTAGGGAAATTGCGTAAAGGGTGCACAAGAACTCTCTGTATTATTTCTTATAATCGGATATGATCCTACAATTACCTCAAAATAAGTTTAATTAAAAAAAACAAACCACCAAAAACTGTCCCAGATAATTTTAATGTGTAGCCAAGGCAGAACATCTGATCTGTTTCCTCCCTATTTGTAGGCTTTTTTGTGTTTAATCCCTTCTTTATTTTGCTTAAATTCTACAACCTATCATTTGAATCTTTCTTACTAACACTTTGAACTTCCTTGCCTTCCATATTCTCATATTTAAAGATAGTTTCTTGTAAGCAGCATTTAGATAGTTTTTAAAATCCAGTCTGACAATCTTTGATTTTTGTTTATCTATAATGAGAGTATTTTGTCAGTTAAACTTAAGGTAATTAATATTTTGAGTAAAATCTATCATCTTACTTTGTTTTTTCTTTGTTCCTTTGTTTTTTATTTCTTTCTTATCCTTTTTTGATTAATTATTTTTATTGTTTTTTTCTCCATTCACTCATTAATTCTATGTTGTTTTAATCTGTACCCTAGAGGGTACAACACACAGCTCTGACTTAGTATATTATAATATAAATTCACGCATTTATCACCTCTCTAAATTAAAGGATCATAGAACTCATTATTTACCACCACCTAAACTTTTTGTGCTATTGATAATGTGTTCTTATTCTGCATGTATTGAAACCCCACAAGACATTGTTGTCAGTGTCTTATATGTCAATATTCTTTTGTATATACTTATTTTATTGCTCTTTATATCTTCCTAAATTTCCGTGCTGCCTAGCTGGAAAGCATGAAGGCAACCTTTAGTTTTTCTTTCCATGCACTTCTGCTAGTGACAAGTTCTTCTAGTTTTTGTTTGTCTGTAATATCTTCTATATTTTTTCTTCATTTTGAAAAGCATTTTAACTGGATATAATTCCGCATAGGCAGTGACTTCTTTCAATGCTTAAGATGTCATTCCTTGCTGTCCTGGCTTGAGTTGTTGGTGTTGAAAAGTCACCTGCACTTTGAGGTTTATACGTCATTTTTCTCTGTCTCCTGTTAATATTTTTTCATCTTTGGACTTTAAACATTTTAATGCTTGGGGCCTAGGTATGGATTTCTTCTATCACACCTCTTTGGATTTGTTGCACTTATCATATATGTGACTTGAGTCTGTCATCAATTTGGGGAACATCTCAGCTAATCGTCTTCAAATATTGCTTCCGCCCTATGTGCTCTCTCTCCATCTGGTATTACAATCACACAAGCACTTTCTCTGGGTTCCATGTGTCTCTTACACCCCTTTTCTATTTTATACCCTTTTGACTTTCTCAAAGTTTCAGTCTGTATGCTTTCTACTGACCATTCCTCTAGTTCTCTTCTCAGCAATGTCTAATCTGCTTTTAAATCCATGATTAAATTTCTGATTTTAGTTATAGTATTTTTAAGTTCTAGATGATTTTATAGGTTCAAGGTCTGCAGTGAAATTTTCCATCTTGTCATCTTTTCCTTGAACATGTTAATCATGGTTATTATAAAATCTACTTCTGATCATCCCAATATCTAGATCACCTATGGGCTTGTACATATTGCCTTTTCTCTCCTTTTTTTCTAATGTATTGTTCTGTGTCTTGGCATGCCAGGTAAATTTTTTTTTTTTTGAGTGCCGGGCATTATGTATGAAAAACTATAGAGGCTCTGAATGGTAATATATTATCTTACTTCGAGGAGGGTTTATCTTTCTTCCAGCAGGCAGGTGAGGATGAGAAATTGTACCTTTATCCAATCAGGAGCTGGGATGATACCAGGCCATTCTTCAGTCTTTGTGAGCAGTAGCCTGTTCCTCATTTGCCCCTTCCCCTGGAACATAGCCTTCTCTGGACAGGTCCTGAATGTCTAGTGTCTTTGTCTCTGGAGAAGACCCTGACCCCCTGCCATCCCCAAAGACCACGCCCCTCCATGCGGCCCTTCGCTAGGACCCTTTCTCCTTGTGCGTTTTGTTGTTCTGGACTTTTCTGCCTTCATCAGAGCCTTGCTCTCCCAGCTCATTCTTCATGAGAAGCTCTCCCTTGAGTAGTAACATTAGTTTAATTTCAAAAATTACTTTTTCAATTGTATGACATGGAATTCAATCCTATTTAGTGGAATGCGGCTAATGTATAATCTATCTTTTTTAACAGAGGTCTTTGATCTGTCTGCACTTTGCTGTGGGACACTGGATGAGTCAGCATCCTATGAGGATTGTAAAAAGGGCTTGGTGTCCTCTCGCTTATACTTCATAACTCCACGACTCTCATGGCACACACCAGAGGACAATCTTGTTGTGACGAGTAAATTTAGACGGAACATGAAAAGGTTAGCATCAGCAAACATCCATATTTTTCCAAAGGATAGGCCAGCATGGATAATATGGTGAAACTCTGTCTCTACTAAAAATAGAAAAATTAGCCAGGCATAGTGACGTACCCCTATAGTCCCAGCTACTCGGGAGGCTGAGACAAGAGAATTGCTTCAACCTGGGAGGCAGAGATTGCAGTGAGCCGAGATCACACCACTGCACTCCAGCCTGGATAAGAAAGCAAGACTCCATCTCAAAAAAAAATTAAAATTAAAAAAAATTTTTTTTTAAAAAAGAGAATTCTATCAAGACTTGTTATCTGATAAAGCTACAGGCAGGACTGAAAGCAAGGAACAACAGGATCTTGGCTCAGTTGTCCATGCCACAGTCACACGTTACACAGGGTCAGGTTCTGAAGTCTACAGCAAAAGATAACACATAGGCTGGTAGACTGTAGAAAAATATTCTTGAAGAGCCCTTAAGTAGCTAAAAAGGAGAGTATGCATAACTAGGGAGGAGATTGATTTTCCAATTCTTCATGGGTCCAAAAAAATCTGTTTTTCTTTCAACAATAGAACTTAAGTTGACCACCAAAGTATTTGGTTTCTATTTAAGGGTTATATCATATTTTGTGTATTTAGTTAGTTAGTTACTGAGAAGGGGTCTCACTGTGTCACCCAGGCTGGCATGCAGTGGCAAGATCATGGCTCACTGCAGCCTCTACCTCCCCAGGCTCTGGTGATCCTCCCACCTTAGCCTCCCAAGTAGCTGGGACTACAGGCATATGCCTCCAAGCCCTACTAACTTTTTGAAGTTTTTGTAGAGATAGGGTTTTGTCATGTTGCCTAAGCTGGTCTCAAACTCCTGGGCTCAAGCTATTTTCCCACCACAGTCTTCCCAAGTGCTAGGATTACAGGTATGAGCCACCACGCCTGTCTTTAGAGGTAATATTATATTTTAAAATGTACATCTAAACACTAAAATCACATTGATGCTACAAGAGACAAATAGGAACTGAGACCATTTAGGGAAGAGTAGATTACACCTCTCAGTGTACTATGGCAAGGGAGGTGTGGTGGGCATCAGTTCACTGAGGAGCATGACAATGGAAATTACCAGTGCTGGTTTCCCTCCACAAGTGTGCAATTAAATTTCCATGAGTTAAGTGTGTATATTATGTGCTTTTTACTGAGACAGATTATGGGTGAAGGGAGTAAAAGGCTCAAAGGTAAGAGCTACAAGTTATGGAATACAAATTAAATTAGCCAGGGCACTGAAATTCCTAGCTATGCCACTGTTTCTCAAGTGACAGGAAAAGAACTTGGAGTTTAACATAAAAATCCTGTAAAAGATAAAAGAGAGATCGCATATCATGTGCCTCTGTTAGTGTGAGGTATCACACTTATACTCTTCTGACAATTGAAGTGCTTTTACTGATGCAGAAATAGATCTAAGAGGGAGCCCAGCCCATTCATGGGGACCTACTCTCTTCGTCTAAGACTGCTCAACTCACTCACCACATTTCCCACATGCTGGAAAGCTGTCAAATGCCTTGAGTTGAGGGATCCTAGTTGTTCTGAGCTCTCTGTTATGTTTTCCCTCCACTTGGGCTTAAATAAGCAAAGTAATAAGTTGCAATAACAATGGAAGTATGACTTGCTGACTGAGATCAAATATATATATATACACACACACACATATGTATATTATATATACACAAATATATGTTTATGTATATATACACACATATATCTATGTACATGTATACACAGATGTGTAAATACATATTTTACATGTATGTAATTACATATTTACATAATTATTACATAATTATATTATGTAAATATATATACATATTACATAATTACATAAATACATATTTTACATATATGTAAATACACATATATACACACATTTGTATGCATTATATATGTGTTTGATTACTTTTTTGTGTCAGTGTGACTGGGCTAAGGGATACCCAGATAACCCCCAGGTGAAACATAATTTCTGGATGTGTCTGTGATGGTGTTTCTGGAAGAGATTAGCATTGGAATTGGTAAACTAAGTAAAGAAGATCATCCCCACCAATGTGGGTGGACATCACCCAGTCTCATGAGGACCCAAATAGAGCAAAAAGTTGGAGGCAGCGTGAGTTAGAAATTTGTCCTGTCTCTCCTTGAGCTGGGGCATCCATCTTCTCCTGCCCTCCAACATCTGAGATCCTGTTTCCCAGCCCTTCAGAGGTTTGCAACATCGCAAACCTCCTCCTCTCCTTCTCCTCCCTCTTGTTCAGGCCTCAGGCCTTGCACTGGGACAATGAGATATCCACCATTGACCAAGGGCTTCCTGGTCCTGGGCCTTCAGACTCAGTCTGAATTACACCACCAGCTTCCTTGTCCACCTGCTTGCAGGTGGCAGATCTTGGGACTTCGCAGCCTCCAAAATTCCCATTTAAAGTGCACTTCCCATTTAAAGTGCAACCATACTGGGAGAAAACAAATCCGTGTCAGGATGTGGTTGGGTCCTGAGTGATAAGCTCAGCTCTCAGAAGCCAGCCACGTCTCGCGCAGGATCCAGATCCCTTAGGGGCAGTTACAAGTCATACCACAGCTCAGCAAATTCCTATAACACTTCTCTCTCTAGAGAGAGAGAGAGACGGTTCTGTTTCTCTGGAAAACACTGACACACACACACACATATACACACATTTATACACACACATACACATACATACCATGATACTGATGTCATTTTTATGAAAAAATTCTTTACTTAAGAGGAAAGAACTAATCCACCATGCTTTTTTCACATTGGGCAAGGGCAGGTGTAATTAAATTTAAAATATGCTCTTGATTGACTTCTAAGCAGCTCTGTTGAATGCAGCGGTGATTCCAAACACTGATCCACAGTCTTACAATCAACAGAGCAATGAAGCAAGGACACGAGCAACCAGTAAGAGGCCGTCCTGTGAGGGTTGATAATAGCTTCTTGCTGCATAGATGGAGAAGAATCTGGACAGAGAGTTGTGACAAGTCCATGCCCAAAGCTGGTTGGGCTGCTCACACAGCATGTGCATAAATGGCAATAATTAAGCTCCACTAGATGACAGCTGGGCTGTCGCTTCCCACATCCTCCATGCTGGCCTGCCTGAACACAGGCATTCGTGCCTTGCCTGGCTTTATCTAAATTAGGCTCCTTTGTAGGAAATGATATCTGAAAGTAGCAACAATAACCAGAAGCAGTTACATTTTGTGTTGATGGGAAATATTAGTGCAAATAACAAAATAAGAAATGCATATCCAGTGACTAATCTCTTGTGGGAACATTTCCATGGATGGACTTCCCACATTCTTACTTTCTTTGAAATGGAGATGTCAGCATCTTTCCCAGGACTCTGTTCCTGAGGGATTATGGTTGCTGGATTTATTTTGACATCATCATTTCACAATAAGAAGTGTCTAAAGAAAGAAGTGTCTAAAGAAGTGTCTAAAGAAAGACTTTGAAGACTTCATGAGATAATTACAAACCCATCAGGAGTGTCAGGTGGCCTGTGATAGTGGCTTAAAACTTGGGATGCAGGTAAAGGTATTAAGGAACAAGTCCTCTCATTCTTTTCTTTTTATTTTTTAATTAGTTGGTTGTGTTGACCAGAGATCACTAACTTATGGTATGATTGCACTCTTGCACGATTGGGTCACACACAACGAAATAGTAAATGGTTTTCTATTTCACCCACCTACCTATCTTTTACCCTTCCTTTAAACACATTTAACAGACTCTTGACTTTCAATTAATCTCCAATTTTTAAAATTCTACTCTAACACTTCCCATTTAAAGTGCAACCATACTGGGAGAAAACAAATCCGTGTCAGGATGTGGTTGGGTCCTGAGTGATAAGCTCAGCTCTCAGAAGCCAGCCATGTCTCGCGCAGGATCCAGATCCCTTGGGGGCAGTTACAAGTCATACCACAGCTCAGGGACTGCAGTAGCTCTTACACCTATAATGCCTCAGGTCTACTATGCCCATGCACTATATTAGGGCTGAGGATAGATATCAAAGCCACACTCTGTGCCTTCCAATACACATTAAAGGGAGAAGAGAAGCATCTGATACGGTTTGGCTGTGTCCCCACCCAAATCTCATCTGGAATTGCAGCTCCCATAATTCCCACGTGTTTGGGAGGAACCTGGTGAGAGGTAATTGAATCACGGGGGCAGTTTCCCCTATATTGTTCTCGTGGTAGTGAATAAGTCTCACCATATGTGATGGTTTTGTAAGGGGAAACCCCTTTCACTTGGCTCTCATTCTCTCCTGTCTGCCACCATGTATGACGTGACTTCCACCTTCTGCCATGATTGTGAGGCCTCCCAAGCCATGTGGAACTGTTGGTCCATTAAACCTCTTTTTCTTTATAAATTACTCAGTCTCAGGTAGGTCTTTATCAGCAGTGTGAAAATCGACTAATACAGCATCTTCGCTATATCATGCTGGATGGTAAATACTGGTTAGAGATTTACAGAGGGTGCAGCGATGGGAAGGTAGGCACTGAGTAGAGATTGAGGAAGGTGCCCAAGATGCCCCTAGACCATGCCAGAGAGGTCTTTCTGTCTTTTCCATTTTTCTGTTTCTTCCTATGCTACCATTTCTTCTTCCTCCCACTTCCTTCTTTCTTTTCTTCTTCTCCATATTTATTCATTCTCTTTTACTTTCCCTTTTCTCTTCTCATAGCTTTTCCTCTCCTCCCCTACTCAGACCTCTGTTTTACTACCTGCCCCCACTGCTCAAATGGGCAATGCCTATGAATGTTGAATTTCTTGTTATTTTCTCTAAATACCATGTTTTTTTCATGTCTCTGGACTTTGGCACATACATAGATAAGCACACCACATGTTCCAAAAATGTTAGGACATAATCATAATGTAATACCTCCCAGCTAAACATCAATCTCATCCATTTCAAGCCTGAGGTTTAGTAAGAAATAAAATATGGCAAGGGGGGCAAAAAATAGTTCACTTAAATCTGAGCTGTTCTCTGCTGAGTAATATAAACAAAATATTTTAGTAGAAAAGTCTCACTGCAAATATGAGCTATATTTTTAAAAAGGAAAAGGCAAAATAGACTTTTGTGGATATAGAGAATTCAATAAGCATCAAAAGCATTAGTTTGAAACTAACATAAATCATCTACCTTTAGCCTGACCTTTAACAGTGCTTGTGCTATTGGCATTCGGGGGGGATAATTTATTGTTCAGACTGCCTTTCTATCATCAAAATTAAAATCTTTTGTACTTTAAAGGATACCATCAATAAAGTAAAAACAAACAAACAAACAAAAAAGAACGACAGAAAAATTTTATAAACTATGTATCTGATAAGGGGCTTGAATCTAGAATGTATAAAGGTGTCTTACTATTTAATAATAAAAAGGCAAATAACCCAAATTCAGAAATGGACAAAGGACGTAAATAGATTTTTCTTTGAAGAATATACACAAATGGCCAATTTTCATATGAAAAGGCATTCAACATCATGAGCCATCTGGGAAACGCAAATCAAAACCACAGTGAGATACCACTTTACATCCACTAGGATGACAATAGTAAAAGAAACACAGTAACAAGTGTCAGTGAGAATATGGAGAAATCAGAACCCTCAGGGACTGCTGGTAGGCATGTAAAACAGTGTAGCTGCTTTAGAAAACACCCTGGCAGTTCCTCAAAATGTTAAACATAGAGTTACCACATGACCTAGCAATTCTCCTCCTAGGAGCATACCCCAGAGAAATGAAACCATGCGTCTACACAAAAACTTCAATGCATGTTCATAACATACATAGCATTCAAGAGAGTCAAAAAATGGAAACTATCCCAAAGTCCATTAACTGAAGATTGTATTAAAAAACATATGGGGTATATCCATGCAATAGAATATTATTTTGCAATAAAAAGAAGTACAATGCTGACATATGCTACAACATGGATGAACTTTGAAAACATTACACTAAGTGAAAGAAGCCACTCACAAAAGACCACCTATTGTACGACTCCATTTATGTGAAATGTACAAAAAGACAAATCTATAGAAAAATACAGTAGATTTGTGGTTGCCTAGAGCTGGGAATAAGGGGGGAAGTGGGGCATAATAATGGTTATTCTTCTTGTAATACTAAAAATGTTCTAAAATTGACTGATTGGCTGCACAACTAAAAGCCATTGAATTGTATACTTTAAGTGTGTGGATTGTATGGTATGTGAATTGTATCTCAATAAAGCCTTTAAAAAAAAAAACAAAAAAAAGACTTCCTGGGACATTATAGAACTGATCCCACAAGCACCCACCCCAGCTCTAAATGCCAGTGGTACTTCTTCCATCGTTGTGACAAACCACTAAAACACCACAGAAATTTCCAAATTCCCCCGATGGAGGGAACACATTTCCCCCTTATTGAGAATCACTGGAAAAGAATAATGCTGAGGCCAGGTGCGGTGGCTCATACCTGTAATGTCAGCATTTTGGGAGGCCGAAGTGGGTGGATCACCTGAGGTCAGAAGTTCTAGACCAGCCTGGCCAACGTGGTGAAACCCCATCTCCACTAAAAATACAAAAATTAGCCAGGCGTGGTGGCAGGTGCCTGTAGTCCCAGATACTTGGGAAGCTGTGGCAGGAGAATCGCTTGAACCTGGGAGGTGGAGGTTGTAGTGAACCGAGATTGTGCCACTGTACTCCAGCCTGGGTGACAGAGTGAGGCTCTGTCTCAAAAACCAAAAAACAAACAAAAACGAAATAAAAATAATAATAATGCTGAATGAGGTGATGAACGAGCACATTGGGGATGCCCAGGGCTCTTGCCATCAGGTACTCATGCAACAACGAAAACAAAAGTCTCCTTCACTGTTTGTTCTATAAACTACAGGAGAGTCTAAAATCAGGAAAAATAAAATGAAAATGAACCTTCCTTTAAACCATCCTACATGTTTCTTTCAAAAATGCATTGTGACATTTTCAAAATTCATTTTCTTTCAAAATGCATTTTTCAATGCACTGGCATTGTGACATTGGGGACAATCTCACATTATTTTTTCTGAGGCTACTTTCATTTCCAAAATAGCCAAACATTTTAATCTCCGAAATGGGGGTGTTTTCAAACCCATAATCTAGATAGGAAATGATTTCTGACAGCCTGTAAGAGTGTCTGTGATGCGGTGCTTCCACAGCTCTTCGGTAAAGAGCAATCTAATTGAGAGAAAATATATTGACAATCATACAGGCAGAGGAGAGGGTGAATATGGAGTGAAGGATTAGAAGGAATGATCTCAGCTCAACATCATCAATGCTTATGTAACAAAAAGAGGTCAAACGTGGAATAAGAAAAGTCAGACCAATGAATTATGTGATTACTTAGTGAGTGAGAGCCAGAAACTACCTGAGTATGACTGTTATTATACTGGTTGGAATGACAGCCAGCTCATAGGACTTAATATATTAATCACAGCCCTTTAATCTCTGTACATGCTGATTACCATCCTCTCGTAGGCTTTGGAGTTACATTTTTTTCATCAAACACAAACAAAAAATGTTTTATTTGAAGGAGATAACCCCATTCCATCCAAAATTGAATGCTGTAAGTCAGGTGGGGCTAAGGGTGGAGTCAAACCTATCCCTACACGTAGGCCAGTGGCTAATTCTTATCCTAAATGACGACAGACCTGAGCAGTACATGATGTGTAGATACATGTGTTGGCAGAACATTTGTCACCCATGGGCTGTGACATGGGGAAGGCAAAGACCAGTAATGGGATTCCAATTTGGGAAGACATTCAAATGGCACCCACATGTATAAGGGTCAGGCCCAGGAGATTCTAAACATGCAGCCAAAGCTGGAGTGACTTGAGAAGACAGATGAGAAACAGGAGATTGGGGTAGTCGTGGTTAAGAGTCTAGACTCAGAAGCTAGACTGGTTGGCTTTGAATTTTAGCTCTGCCCATCACTCATTGTGTAATGCCGGAGAAGCCACTTAACCTGTCTGCGCCTCACTTTTTCCGTCTGTAAAATGGGGATGGTAGATAGTTTCTGCTTCAAAGGCTTAATGTGAGGCTTTATTGAGTTACTCACCCAAAGCACGTCGAAGGGTGTCAAGCGCACAGAAATCCCTGGAGCTTTAATATTCCACCAGGAAAATCTGCTACCAGCTGCTCTCCATATGTACTCCAATACACTGCCCACTAGATATCCATGTTGGGGCTGCTGGGAGTGATGGCTTTTCCTTCCTCATAGTAAAACACACCAGGACTAGGGCTATTGGAAGAAGCCAAAATAGTGATTTCTTGTGCTTATTTATTCTCTTGAGGGCCATTCCCCATTATAACTGGGAAATGGTCTCATGAATGCCCAAGCCAGAAGAAATTTTAGGGATGTGAGCCTGATTCATCCATTTGCAGAGGAGACAATGTGCTCAGAGAGGTGGTATGAGTTGCCCATAGTCACTCAGCTGTTACAGCAAAAGTAAGCATAGACCCTCGCCACTTACTTTAATACTTTTTTCTATTTCACCATGATTTGGGGCTAGATCTGAATGATTCAGCCTTCCACATGGAGGCACAGTGGCACCAAGCTAGGGGGCTGGGTGTGTGGTGCTCATAGGATCTGTCAAAAGCCTGGGCAATTCATCCCTCGAGCTCCCTCTGCATCATCCCGAGATCTCCAGGAATGGCCCAGCTGTCACTTGGAGATCTGAAGAACTCAGGAGGACTCCACAGAGCCTCTTGCTCAAGATGTGAGTTTGGAGACACAAGTGCCTCTCTGGACTAAGGGTAAGCCCAGAAAATGCCATCATGCATGTTCTCAGGAAAGCTTCAGCAACTGCAAGCAAGGGAGATGATGCAATTCAAAGGAGAAACCACCCAAAAGAGGGGGCAGTTTAAATTTAAACCAGCACAGCCTTCAGAGAGCCCCCACCCTATGCCGAGAGTGCCTCAGTCCTTCCCAGCAAGGAGTTCACCTTCATATGATCCATGGCAGGGCAGGGATGACTGCTTTTTTCCAGCCCCCTGAAGATACATTATGATTCCCTTTGGGGGCTATCATCTGACAGGGCAAACTGAAAATAGTTGTTTTGCAAACTTCACCCCATTGAAGGAGACTATGGAAAAGCATGTCAGCAAGTGCCTGTGGATATTGTGCTTTGGAAGTTTAAGCGGCCTCTGGATTTCAAGGGAGTGGATTTCATGAACCCTTGACAGATTGTCAAGCCAAGATAAGGGGTCAAGTCTAAATTCGGAACTTACCATCTGACTTTTGAAAGGCACTTGCGTAGGAACAAAGGTTACCCTTTGTTAAATCTGTTAAAACAATTAGAGGCAGTAATTAAATGTTTCAACCCAATTTCACATATCAAATTTAGTCCTAATTCCAGCTCTTCATGAGAAGAAACCATCTTCAGCCTGCAAATATATTTCATTGCAGGTCCTTTGGTTCAGGAGCCCATGAGGAAATTAACCAAAACCCTGGTTATTAAAAAAAAGAAAAAAAGAAAAAGAAAAAGCAAGAGATTGAGCCCCAGCTAAACTCCCGCACAATTACGGCAAGTTTTGATTTACCTGGTGCTTCTAAACAGATGCTTCTGAATTCAAGGCCATGTCCCTTGAACCAACAGATGGTTCTGAAAGGTCATGAACTATTTCGGTGTCCTGATTGGTATTTATTGACACATGTTTACCCACACAGGGTACGTTACAAGCAAAGAAATCCTCCATTCCTAGTTAGAGCTTTGGGTCCAAACCCAAGGGTCAGGCCCAAGCCATGGTGAACCAGAATCCATAACTAGATCAGTGGCTTATAAAACTTTTTGGCCTCAGGATCTCTCTGTATTCTTAAAAATTGATTCACAGCCCCCAAAAAACTTTTGTTTATGAGAGCTGTATTTGTCAATATTTCCCATACTAGAAATTAGAACTAATAAAATTCTTAAATATGTAGTGATTCATTTAAAAATAACAATAAACCCATCACATATATAAACATACATAACACATTTTTATCAAATATGAGAACAGATTCTAAAACAAAATTAGTGAGAACAATGGCATTGTTTTACAATTTTGCAAATCTTTTTAATATCTGGCTGGAAGACACCTAGGATCTCATATTTGCTTCTGCATTCAATCTGTTGCAATATGTTGTTTTAGTTAAGCTATATGAAAAAACTCATATATTTAATTGCAAAATAAAGAAGTCTGTAAATATCTTTTTTAGATAATTCTGGACATTATTACTGCTCCACAAAAGTTCAACAAATAGTAATTTCTTAAGGCAAAAAAAGATATAAAATTGTGTCAATTAACTTTTTGTTCATTAATGTGGCTTAACATCCATGGTCTATTTTGCATTTTGCATGGATCTTTTACTCATGCTTGATTTCAGAGCATCACACAGTAGTTGTTTGGAAAATATTGATTCACTAAGTTATTTATGTCTTCCAAATGTTGACACATTTCCCTATTACAGTAACAAAAAATCATATTTGTTATTATCACTTCTGGTCTCATCAGAAATGTGTTTAATGTTGGGCAGCTGTCAAGTTAACAGTGATGGATGTAAGGTTTTCAAAATTCCATTTTTCTAATGTCTAAATATTCTCTTGATAGTTTGAATTGCATCATTGGCAACAAATCCATTCAGTGCATACATGTGTTAACACATTGGAAAAGATAAAAAATTTCATGGTATATACTGAAAATAGTTTTATTTAACAGATCCTTCTGAAAGGGTTCCGGTAAGTACCCCTGCCAACAAGGTTCTGTGGACTACACTTGGAAAAGCACTGGTTTATATGAAAGTCTGGTCTAAGGGCTGCCCCATGCCCCTCCACCTGTATCTCACCTTGGTTCCCTATGTGGCTTAAATAGAGGAAATGAAATGCTTTCCTATTCCCTAGTCACATGAAACAAATTCCAAAATAAGAAATAGCTATCTAAATGGGCAAAGAGATTCTAAGAACCAAGAAAGCAAGCCATATAGAAGAAAGAACACTTAACCACTTGACTCCTCTCCCAGAAAGCCCATAATAAGCAGGTGTTCCTAGACTGCTGACTGGTACAACCAAATCCTTCCTAGTACAAGAGTAATAGACAGAGAAATTTTAAGCACCCCCCGCCTCCCAACAGCTATAGCATGAAAATTTCATTCCCTGCACTTCTTTTTTAAAAAATGCATTTATTCTTAATATAAGGAGCGAGATCCAAAGTCTACCAAAGGTGCTGGTACTTCCATTCAGGAAGTAATCAGCAAAATTCCAAAAAAAAAAAATTTTTAACCTGCATCTAAGTGAAACTGTTTCCAATATTTTCCCTTTGTTCTAAGACCAGTATCTCAAGATGGTTTTCAAATGACTCTTTGATGCTTTCCCCAGAAGCTGTTTAAATATTTTATTTTCCAAATTAACTTTTGGTTTTAAAATTGTATTAGGCATATTTTCAAACATACTTAGAAGTGTTAAAATGATTAATTGGCGGGGGTGAGGCATTAGGCTAAGACAGCTCCAGCACCGTGGGTTCCCACATAAGCACACCAAAACCCAACTGAAGGTAAACAGTGAAGGGAAACTTGAGCTTAACCAATCAGAAACTTCCAACTCACCTGTAACTGGAGACTTTACCAATCAGGAACCTCCAACTAACCTCTAATTAGGCATTTTCCACTTTAACCAATCAAATATTTCCTTTATTTCTTTTTTTTTTCTTTTTCTTTTTCTTTTTTTTTTTTTTTTTTTGAGACGGAGTCTCGCTCTGTCGCCCAGGCTGGAGTGCTGTGGCGCAATCTCGGCTCACCGCAAGCTCCGCCTCCCAGGTTCACGCCATTCTCCTGCCTCAGCCTCCCGAGTAGCTGGGACTACAGGCGCCCGCCACCTCGCCCGGCTAGTTTTTTTGTATTTTTAGTAGAGATGGGGTTTCACTGTGTTAGCCAGGATGGTCTCGATCTCCTGAACTTGTGATCTGCCTGCCTTGGCCTCCCAAAGTCCTTCATCTTGCTTCCAGGAACATCCTATAAAAGTTCCCCCTTCACACTCCTACAGAGGAGCACTGAACCACTTGGGTTCTGGTGCTGCCTGATTCAAGAATCACTGAATGCCCAAATAAACTCACTGAGATTTTAATGTGCCTAAGTTTCTCTTTTAACAGAAGTTAAGAAAATAAAGAACCTCCATATAGTCTTTACCTAGATCAACAATTATTAAAATTTTGTCCACATTTGCTTCAGTTATTTCTTTTTTGCTTTCTTTTTTCTTCTTCATTGAAGAATGTTAAAGCAAATTCCAGACATCATCAAGTCGTTTCACTGTACATGATTCAAAAGGCATTTCTAACATTACTTATGTAACCATGATGCCATTATCACATGTAATAAAGTTAACAGTCATTCCTTTGTTTCCTGTGATAGCCAGTCCATAAAAAATGTTCCCAGTTGTCTCAAAAATGTGAATTACATTTAATTGATTCAAATCAGAATCCAAACAAGGTCCACTCATTACCTTTGATTGTTATGTCTGAGTTCTCTTTTAATCTAGAGTTTTTCTTTCTTAGTTTTTCCTATGCCAGTCATTGACATGTTGCAGAAACTGTTAACAGCATACAAAATGTTTCAAACTCTGTATTTGTATCCTTGTGGTGTTTGCTTGTTTCTCCATCTTCTTTGTGTTTCCTGTAAATGGTACTTAACCCTGCAAGCTTTATTAGATTTAGGTTCAATTATTTTTTTTTGTAGGAATCCTTCATCAGTAGTGCTGTGAGCTTCATATCACATCACACCAGGAGGTATACAATCTCTAGACATTCCACAGTTAGTGATGTATGATGGATCAATGAATTCAGAAGGTGGCAGGCTGATCTCCTCTCCTCCCCCATTACAAAGCTTCCCACCAACCTTTCACCTAGTGCTTCATCTATTGGTGATCATTAACTGTTGCAAAATGGTGAGTCTTCATTTCATGATTGCCTTCACTGCTTTAGCTGGAGCTCTTCTCTAATAATGGACTCTTTATCTCATCATCTAGGGCTTTGTGATAACTCTGAAATACAGGTCATAAGAAAAGATGGAATAAATGTCTAATTATTTACTTTTAGCTCCTGGCTTCTGAGACAAGTTACTTTTACTTTTGTTCCTTCCAGTGGTGTTCAATGAGCTTTTTTATAAGTATCATTTTGAACCCCTGGCTTTTTATACAGTAAGTATGTTTCAACCAGTTGCATTCATTATTCTTTTTAATATTCAGATATCTCATCTTTGGCCAATGGGAGCCCCTTCTTTTTGGTCCCTGTGTGTTTTGAACATGTACTGTGCATCTTTTATAGCTTACTTTTAGGCCCAGTGGAACATTCCAGGGTCTTAATGTATATTGCCTTTCTCACAACTGCATTCAGTTATTCTCCAGGGTTCTTGGTGTTCTTCAATAGCAGCAGTATTTAAGATCACAGTCTCAGTTAATGGAATGTACCCACTGATTATGGGCTGTCATTTCTTTTTAGCCTTTTCAATGGACAAATGTAGAAAATATGTAATTTTGAAATAAAAATTTCAAAGGTTCATACTAATATTTCCTATTCGGGTATTATAGAGCTTTACTCACATTCTCTAATTTTTCCCTTATACTTCCCTTTTTACACTGAAAATTTGGCTTTCAAATATTCCTAATATAATTATTTGTAATATATTATGCATAAAAGATATTCAAAATAATAATTCCAATGTTACCCCTAACAAACTATGGAATGGAACTTAATATAATTTTGCTTTTTTATGTTTCCTTACTATATATTTCACTAAAAATGTACAGTCAAAATACTGTTTTAAATATTAAGACAGAAATAACTTTTTTCTATCTGTGGTTTATTTAAAAACTAGTTGTTAGTGTTCACTTTAGGTTGTTTTTCAATTTTAGATATAGTTTTTAAGTATGTAATACATGTATAGGTTTTGGAAGCCAAAATTACATAACAAAATGTATATTCAGAG
>NC_037676.1:25939569-26021842 GCF_003255815.1 Theropithecus gelada
ATAGTATTCCATGGTGTATATGTGCCACATTTTCTTAATCCAGTCTGTCACTGATGGACATTTGGGTTGATTCCAAGTCTTTGCTATTGTAAATAGTGCTGCAATAAACATACGTGTGCATGTTAGACCAGGAATTTAAAACAGCTGTGACTAATATACTAAGTGTTCCAATGGAGAAAGTGGGAAAGATACAAGAAAAGACAGGCAATGTAATCAGAGAAATGGAAAAAATCTAACAAATAATCACAAGGAAATGCTAGAGATAAAAAACATGATAACAGAAATTAAGAATGCCTTTGACAAGCTCATAAATTGACTAAACACTGCAAAGGGAAAACATCAGTGAGTCTGAAGAAAGTTCAATAGAAACTTCTAAAACTGAATGCAAAGATTAAAAAATATATATTAAAAACATGGAATAGAATATCCAGGAATTGTGAGACAATTACAAAAAGTACAAATATAAGTGGAGAAATGATAGTCTTTTCACCAAAAGTTGCTGGAACAATTGAATATATATAGGCAAAAAATGAACATCAATGTATACTCAGATGCTATACAAAAAAACTAACTCAAAATGGACCATAGACCTCAATTTAAACCTAAAACTATGAAATGTCTAGAAGACAACATTGGAAAAAAATATTTGTGACCTCCAATTAGGTGAAAACTTTGTAGCTATGACACTAAAAGCACAATCTATGAGAGAAAAAAAAAACTGATTGAATGGACTTCATCGACATTAAAAACTTCTAAAGAAACCATTAAGAAAGTAGAAAAACAAGTCACAGACTGAGAGAAAATATGTGCAAAAAATGTGCTAATTGACTTGTATACAGAATATACTGAGAATGCTAAAAATTCAACAATAAGAAAACAAGCAATCCAATTTTTAAAATGGGCAAAAGATGTAAACAGAGACTTCACCAAAGAAGATATACAATTGAGAAGTAAGCACATGGAAAGATGCTCAACATTATTAATGATAAGGAGAATGCAAATTAAAAGCAACAATAAGATACCATTGCATACCTATTAGGGTGGCTAAAATTAAAAGGACTTTCCATACCAAGTGCCAGTGAGGATGTGGATGAACTGGAACTCTCATACATTGCTAATAGTGATGTAAAATGTTATAACAACTTTGGAAAACAGTCGAACAGTTTCTTAAGAAGTTAAACATATGCCTAACCATATGGCCTAGCTGTGCCATTCCTGGGTATAAAACCAAGAGACAAGGAAGCGTATGTCCACACAAAGACTTGTCCATGAATGCTCATAGCAGTTTATTTTTATTTCCCAAAACTGGAAGCAACCCACATATTCATTAACCAGTAAACAAATAAACTTTGGTAAATCCATTTAATTAAATATTACTTAGTAATAAATAGACAAACAAATACAATAAAATAAAGCAATGAACCATTGACATAGGAAACAACATATATGAAACAAAATAATCATGCTTAATGAAAGAAGCCAGACAAAATAAAGAGTACATACTATATGATTCCTATTAAGTCTAGAAAATTCAAGCTAATCTGTAGTTACAGAAAGAAGATCAGTGCTTGCCTGGGCGTGAGGAGGAGGAGATTGGTGGGAAGAAAGGAGTACAAAGGGCCATGGGAAACTTTGGAAAATTGTGGATATAAATTCATACATGTACATATATGTCAAAACTTATCAAATTATACACTTTAGATATGTACAGTTTTATTGTGGGCCAATTATATTCAATAAAACTGTATTTAAAACATAAATCATCTAAACACTCCCAATTAAAAGACAGATAATCAGATTGGGTAAAAAATGTCAGACTCAGCTATGTGCTACCTATAAGAAAGCCAGTTCAGCTTTATTTAGATTTGCACTAACATGATATGTCTTTTTCACCCTTTTACTTTAAACCTTTTTGTATCTTTATATTTAAAAAGTGTTTCTTGTAGGCAGTATACATAGTGAAGAGGCAATACCTGAAGTTTTTTGAAAAATAATGGAAAACCTCAAACTGCAGATTCAGGAAGTTCAGAGAACCCAAAGCTGATAAATAATTCCTCCCTCCAAAAACTCACCACACACTTTGACACATCTGCCAAAAACCAAACATAAAGGAAAACTTTGGAAGGCAGCCAGAGGAGAAAGACACATTGCATACAAAGAAACAGAGTAAGACTAACAGCAGACTTCTCATTAGGAAATATGCAGAAGAGAAGACACTGGAGAGAGATTTTTAAAGTACCACAATACTTCCTTCTTTAGATCTAGACTGAGTAAAGAAAAAAGAGGCCAGAAATAAACTATGAGGTTTAGCCTCAGTAATCCCAGGTGTGAGGAAGCATAGGAATATGAAGGAAGCTAATAGTAATATCTAACACTAACATCTTAAGTGGTTACTATGTTTCTTGTACTATAATAAAGCATTCCAGGCAGCATCAGTAATTTCTCATGCCCCTATGAAGTATTAGTATCTCCATTTTACAGAAAAGATGCAGCATTAAAATTGTTCATCCTTTTGAGAACCAGAGAAGCTGCATGTGCAGGTATTTCAAAGATTAAATCCATGACAGACCAGGTTGAAAGGCAAGGATACAGTAGAAATCCAGTGTCAAGAGTCACTGGGATCTCAAAGATCAGCATCAGGAGAAAGACGATGGTTGGCAATATGTGAGCAAACAGATGACTGCCAGGAATTAGGATAGGAGAGATCAGAAATAAGAAGATTGAGAAGAGAGCTGGGTTAGAAGGAGATCATTAAAGAGAAGAGGTAGAGGTCTTGAGTGGTTCTACTGTACTTCCTTTTACCTTCTATGCAGCTGAAAAAAGAATCTTTCCCAGGGGCATTATCTAAGCTGTCCCAGGACCTGTCATTCATCAACAGTCATTTATTCAGCACCCAATAAATACTGGATGCTAAGAATACAAAGAAGAAACCACAAATATTGTTCTCAAATAGTTTAATTAGAGGCAAATAAATTAAGAGATTAAAACCAACACAAAGTAGCAGAATTGTAAATTCCAAGGGAAGGGCAGACTTTAAAACTACAAAGGCTTCACAGTGGAGATGAGATTTGAGCTGTTCTATGAAACAAAAGCAAGAAATAGGCAGGTAGATGAAAGAGGAGCACACTCCAAGCACGAGGACAGACAAAAAATTGGGAATATGTATTTCACAAGAGACAGATTGTAAGTAGATTACTCTGTAGGAAAAAGAGCTTTGCAAAAAGGAATATTAAGTTAGGATTGGTGAGATAAATGCAGGAATGTGTGAACTCTTGAATCCAGACTGTAGGGCAATACGGGATGTTCCATTTTCCAATCATTTTCTATTCCAATCCATTTCTATCTCTATTCTCTAGAGTCCCATAACCTGACAACCAAGATTTATGCTCGTAAGACTGTCTTTCTACCTCCAAGTACATAACGATCCCCTGAAATAACCAAGGAAAAAAGAAGGTAAGAAAATTAAGTGCGCATTACCATGAGTGTTCAAATACTTTTCTTGAATATTAGAAATTTAAAAAGATGAATATTCCATTTTATTTGAGATATTCAAGACTTCTGAAACTAACTAAAAGTAGCCTGATAGCAAGGTATACCTATGTTCTTAAAGCTTTCCATGTGGGTAAGGGTATTTCACTCCTGCCCTTTCACTGAAGCATGTGGTATATATGTGAAGAGATGTAGTGACTTTTAAAGGGGCTTAGCATTGCTCAGTTATTCTTTCTGTATCATTGAGCACAGGGCATTTCAAGTGGCTTCAGAAGACTCCCTTCTTTATAGATTCAAGGAATCCAAATAAAATTACCAAGAAGAAGAGACACATGAAGGCTATACTTCCTTCCCATGAGAAACTTAGCCTGCAATGACTCATATACTTAATCTTAAAGTTCCTAGAAGCATCTCCTTTGGGTATTTGAAGCACATCTTAGTTTACCTCATTGAGTATGCACAACATACCCAAGTTCTCTCAGCCTGTGGGAGGCACAGCCA
Organism: Theropithecus gelada; assembly: GCF_003255815.1. Classification (NCBI taxonomy): domain Eukaryota; kingdom Metazoa; phylum Chordata; class Mammalia; order Primates; family Cercopithecidae; genus Theropithecus; species Theropithecus gelada. The sequence goes on from NC_037676.1 coordinate 25,943,560, forward strand.
GAAAGTTCTTGGTGTTTTGGAAAGATCTTGGATTTTAGAGTCAAGCTGATTAGAATTTAAATCCTGGTTCTGCCACTTAGAAAAATCTATACTCAGTCTCTGAGATCTTCAGCTGCTCTTTAAAATGGGTTCAATAATGCCGACCTCCTAGGGTTTCATGATGATTAAACTGAATGAGGTAATATAAGCTACATGCCAGCCATAGAATAGGCACATAGTGGGAACTTCATGTTTGTTTTCTTCTCCAGTTTCCAGTATGAAATACAATCTTAAGATTATAAAATTTTCCTTTGGTATTTATAAAGAATGAATCTCAAATTAAAGTAATTCCACTCAAATAATACCACTAGGAATTCAACCAAAAAGACATTTAATGTATATTACCATTAACCCATAGAGAAGCCACGTAACAGACCAAGGGAGAAAGTGTGAAGGTCTCATTACAAATAAATTTAGAGACAGTTTTCTCCTTCCCTAAGGCAAAAATGTTCCACAGCCTTAATTACACTTTTCAAAATTTGTTTTGATTTTCCCTTCTATTCCTTTGAAATCTTATCTGATATTAGTCTTCAGGCTTTCTTCTCTCCCTTATCTGCCATCTGGAGCTTCTATTAAACATGCACACACATTCTCTCTGTCTCTCTGTCCTTCTGTCTCTGTTTCTTTCTGTTTTTGTCTCTCTCTCCCTTCCCCCTGCATCCCGCCCATAAAATACTTTTAGTCCCTTGGGAAAAAAAAAAGTAATTATAATGTAATTCTGTAAAGATGCCCTTCACTACTTTGCTGGCAACAAACTGTGAAGTTCTGAATATGAGAATGTGTGATCATTTCAAGACAGGCTGTGAACAGATTTCTTGTCTTTGCAAATCATTTGCAAATCATTTTAATTACCTGTAGATTAAGCCCAGATTTCTCAGTCTGACATTCAGTGTCCTTCCTAATTGTCCATTCATTCCAGGCTTATCTTCTACCAACCCCATTGTACATGGTCTTCTGGCCACTCTGGATAATGTACCGTTCCCTGAACACAACAGCCTTTCAGGGAATGCTGCCTGGAAATTGTGCATACCATTGCATTTACCCATACATAAGCTCCTTGAGATGCCTTCACCCACCCCACTTCTCTACCTGATAATAGCATAAAAATGCTGAGGATTCATTTTCAATGTCACCCTCACACAGGCAAGGCTAAGCATTCCCTCTTTTGTGCCCCTTGAAAACAACAAGTAATGGAGCCTATCACCCATTGTTTTGGTTGGTGAAATGTGAGTCTTCTCCAGTAGAACACAGGCAGACCTCAGTGATATTGCAGGTTTAATTCCCGATGACCACAATAAAGCAAATGTCACAATAAAGTGAGTCACATGAATGTTTGGTTTCCCAGTGCCTATAGAAGTTATGCTTGCACTACACTGGGTCTAGTAAGTGTGCAGTAGCATTATGTTTAAAAAAGCAATGTGCATATCTTAACTGAAAAATACTTTATTGCTAATAAAATATAAAATATTTTATTGCTAAAAAATAATAAAGTAAATACTTTATTGCTTATAAAAAATGCTAATGATCATCTGAGCCTTCAGTGAGTTGCAATCGTTTTTCTGGTAAGTGGTCTTGCCTTGATATGGACGGCTGCTGACTGATCAGAGTGGTGATTGCTGAAGGTTGAGGCATTTAAGAAATTGCTGTGGCCTATTTCTTAAAATAAGACAAAAATGAAGTTTGACACATTGATTGACTCTTCCGTGAAAGATTTGTTTGTAGCGTGTGATGCTTTTTTATGGCATTTTACCCACAGAAAAATGCTTGACTTCTTTCAAAATTGGAGTCAATCCTCTCAAACCCTGGTGCTGCTTTATCAACTAAGTTTATGGAATATCGTAAATCCTTTGCTGCCATTTCAACAATGCTCACAGCACCTTCACCAGGAGTACATTCCATCTCAAGAAACCACTTTATTTGCTCATTCATAAGAAGCAACTACTCATTCATTCAAGTTTTATCATGAGGTTGCGGCGAGTCAGTCATATCTGCAGGCTCCACTTCCAATTCTAATTCTCTTGCTATTTCTACCATATCTGTAGTTCCTTTGTTCACTGAAGTCTTGAATCCCTCAAAGTCATTCCTGAGGGTTGGAATCAACTTCTTCCAAACTCCTGTTAATGTTAATATCTTGACCTCCTTAGGGAGTCTCTCTGAACCTATTCTGGTTCAGGAGGCTGCCCAACTGGCAAAAAATATTAAAATTTAAAATATATATATTTTGACCTCCTCCCATGAATCACAAATGTTCTTCACAGCATTTAGAATGGTGGATCCTTCTATGGTGAATACTAACAATAAGGCTGTTTCACATTCTTATGATTTTTCTGTTCACTGGAGTAGCCCTTTTCATTTCATTCAAGAACTTTTATTTGTATTTACAACTTGGCTAACTGGCAAAAGAGGCCCAGCTTTTGGCCTGTCTCAGCTTTCAACATGCCTTCTTCACTAAGCTTAATTATTTCTAGCTTTTGATTTAAAGTGAGAGACATGCAATTCTTTCTTCCCCTTGAACACTTAGAGGCCATTGTAGGGTTATCAATTGGCCTAATTTCAAATTGTTACGTCTCAAGGAATAGGGAGGTCCAAGGAGAGGGAAACAGACAGGGGAAAGGCCAGTGGTTGGCGCGGTCAGGACACGTAATGTTCATCCATGAGTTCACCATCTCATATGGACGCAGTTTGTGGCACTCCTTAACAATCACAATGGTGACATTTAAAAATCACTGATCACAGATTACCATAACAGATATTATAATAAGGGAAATGTTTGCAATATTGACGGAATTACCAAAATGTGACACAGAGGCACAAAGTGAGTACATGCTGTTGGAAAAAAATGGTACCAATAGACTTGCTCGACACGGAGTTGCCACAAACCTTCAATCTGTAAAAAATGCAGTATGGGCCGGGCGCGGTGGCTCAAGCCTGTAATCCCAGCACTTTGGGAGGCCGAGATGGGCAGATCAAGAGGTCAGGAGATCAAGACCATGCTGGCTAACACAGTGAAACCCCGTCTCTACTAAAAAATACAAAAAATTAGCCTGGCGAGGTGGCTGGCGCCTGTAGTCCCAGCTACTCGGGAGGCTGAGGCAGGAGAATGGAGTGAACCCGGGAGGCGGAGCTTGTAGTGAGCTGAGATCCGGCCACTGCACTCCAGCCTGGGCGACAGAGCGAGACTCCGTCTCAAAAAAAGAAAAAGAAAAAAAAGCAGTATCTGGGAAGCCCAATAAAGCAAGTCATGCCCGTGTAGGCTTCATGATGGCAGGGTCTTTTTTTTTTTCCCCCATATCCATCATCCCAGAGCTTTTGATGCATTGTTACAATCTCAGGATGTGGGAAGGGCAAGAAAAGTTTCTTTCTCTGTTACAAAAGCTGAGGTTGCAAGTCTGGAGTGAGTTTGGATTCCCTGGGGTTAGAGATGCAGGCTTCCTCCACCTGGTACCTCCATGCAGGCCTCTTCTCCCATCTTCACCTCTGGATCCAAGACTGTGATTCCATCACATCAACATTCAATCCAGCAGATGAGAGGGAAGAGAAAAAGATTACATTAAAAACACTCCTGGAAGTTATATATACCATTTCCACTTCTGGCTCAGAAATCGGTAAAATGACAATACGTCGCAGGAGCGGAGGCTGGGAAATGTGGAGTCTTTAATCTTTACAGTTTCATTATGCTAATTAAACACAGGTTCGTGAACCAGACTTCCTCCAGCCACCAAGACTTGCAATCATTTGAAGTTATGCTGAAGGCAAGTTAAGGTGCAATACATTTAGCATTCATTAGTTACTTCATCTTCAAGCATATACTTTCATACATATTTATAGCTAGGACATAAATTTAACTGGATCATGTGTTAGGATATTACTGCAGTCACTGCTTCTGAGATTGTGTATGTCTACTTTTAGCAGATTGTTCTCCCCAGCTTTGGTTGTTAAACATAGAGCTCCATTACTCCCCTGATGGTATTAATGAAAAACAACTCATGAGTGAGTTATATAACTTAATTGTAATCAAGAACTTGACCTAGTTATATTACCTAAGGAAATCACATCTTAAATTCACCATGCCCTCAACTGAATACTTTCCTCCAGAACTTTACCCTCCTCCCATATTCTCATCCTGAGGTAGCATCATCATTTGCCTAGCACGTCAAGTCAGAAACCTGGAAATCTCTCCATTCAATGACCAGATTCTGTTGATTCTTCCTGATCCAATCCTTTCGGTTGCTCCATCATTATCACAGTGTTTGTTCAGGTCCTCGCCTACCTGGTCTGCTACACCTTCCCTGACTGGGCTTTCTGCTTCTGGTCATAGCCCGTCCTCGCTGCTGTCGGAATGCCCACCAGTTACAAGTGTGCTACTGCCCTGCTTTCAATCCTCCCTAACACACACAGGATCATGCCTGTGATGGTTAATATCAGATTGAAGGATGGAAAGTATTGTTCCTGGGTGTGTCTGTGAGGGTGTTGGCAAAGGAGATTAACATTTGAGTCAGTGGACTGGGAAAGGCAGACACACCCTCCATCTGGGTGGGCACCATCTAATCAGCTGCCAGCGAGGCTAGGATAAAAGCAGGCAAAGGAACAAAGAAGGACTAGACTCACTTAGTCTTCCAGCCTGCATCTTTCTCCCGTGCTCGATGCTTCCTGCCTTCAAATATTGGACTCCAAGTTCTTCAGCTTTTGGACTCTTGGACCTTTGACCTTCGACCACAGACTGAAGGCTGCACTGCTGGCTTCCCTACTTTTGAGGTTTTGGGAGTGGAACTGGCTTCCTTTCTCCTCAGCTTGCAGACGGACTGTTGTGGGACTTCACCTTGTGATCGTGTGAGTCAAGAACCCTTAATAACTCCGCTTTATATATATACATCTATCATCTATCATATTAGTTCTTTTCCTCTAGCGAATCCTGACTAATTCTATACTCATGCTCCTAACTCCCACCTCTGCTGGCCAAGTGAAAATCCTGGATCCTGCCAATCCTTTCAGCTCCAATTCCTGGCACATCCCCTTGGTGCCTTACACTGTCCTTTGAGAAACCGTTGTCACTTTCACTTTGCAAGTGCTGATCCCTCTCCATCTGGAAGACTCTTCACTCCCTTCCCCTAATTCCTTCCGTCTCTTTCTTTGCCTGCCTGATCTCCCCTAGTTATCCTTCAAAAGTCAGCTCAGTCAGACATCATTCCTGTGTGAAACTTCCTCTGCCTCCCCGCCTCCCATCCCCCGTAAAACAAGGCCTTTCCTCCAGTCCACTCACATAAAACATATGCTTTTATTATATGACTTATCACATTATTTTAAAACTCTATTAAATTATCTTATTGATTGCAAGATATTTGAAAACAAGAAGTTTTCCTTGTTTCTATTTGCATCCTCAGATCCTTGCACAATTCCTTGCTCTGCTGCCCAGGCTGAAGTGCAGTGGCACAATCCTGGCTCACAGCAGCCTCAAACTCCTGGGCTCAAGAGATCCAGCTGCCTCAGCCTCCAGAGTAGCTAGGGATACAGGCACATACCACCATGCTCAGCTAGTTTTTAAAAATTTTTTGTTGAGAGAGTATCTTGCTATGTTGCCCAGGCTGGTCTCAAACTCCTGGCCTCAAGCAATCCTCCTGTCGTGGCCTCCCGAAGTACTAGGATTGGAGGTATAAGCCACAGTGCCAGGCCTCTTGCCCAATTCCTAACACATAAGGTCTCAATAAAATGAAAAAACAAACAAGTTATCATTCTGGTGTGCATACTTTTATATGGCTGAGAATAACTGAATGTATAATTTGATATTCTGTTTTTTCCAATGAAAATTGTATAATAATCTTTTTAAATTTTTATACAGGCTAGTGAGTCAAGCTCTCCCTATAGTCTTAAAATTTTTTTATCAACATTTATTGTATAACTGTCCTATATTTTTAGAATCTTTTCACTATTGAAGTACATTTGCATTTGTTGCATTTTTTGATATTGTATTTAATACTTTGATGAACTTTATTGTTCATAAATATTTGTGTTTCAGAATATTTTATTTAGAACAGATTGTTAGGAAGCAGAATTTCTAGAAAGAGAAAAAGTAAGTCAATGGATATGGATGGACCCTTTTTGAGGCTTGTTTTATTAGGCTGGTCCAAAGGTAATGGCAAAAACCTTAATTATTTGTGCACCAAGCTAGTAAAATGACCAAACCCATTTGGATTCACACAGGCAGTATATAAAAGCAAGCATCTCATTTTGAAAGAGGCATAGGCCAACCAGAAAGCATCTACCACAGAATGAAAAGAATTTGAGGAATTGGTAAAGCGTAACACACAATCAGTCATTGAAGGTACACGGGGCTGGGTGCAGTGGTTTACACCTGTAATCCCAGCACTTTGGGAAGCTGAGGTGGGTGGATCACTTGAGGTCAGGAGTTCAAGACCATCCTAGCTAATATGGTAAAACCCCGTCTCTACTAAAAATAAAAAAATTAGCCAGGTGTTGAGCTGGATGCCTGTAATCCAGCTGGTATCCTGGGAGTCTGAGGCAGATCTTTTCAAATATTTGAAACACCGTCATGAGGAAGAGGAAGCAGATTTTGAGAATAATGATAGAGTAACTTACTACTAGGTCCTGAGTGTTTGCTGTGTGCCAGACATTGTGTTATGAGTTTTTGAATCTTCATTTCACAGATAGATAACTAAGACTTCAAAAGCTGTCATCACTTACCTAGTCACAGAGGTCACTAGTAGCAGCTCTGGTATTCATAAATCCAGGTTGCACTGGCTCTAAAACTTGTGTCTTAATCACCACACCAGGACTTCCCAAACTTTCCCATCAAGGTGAATTTAATGGTAAAAAATAGTGAAAGCAGATCCTTAGGGTAGGTGGGGTACAGATGAAGCTAGCCGTCTATAAGCAAGGGAATTCCTAGAAGCTTCATTTTGCTTTTAATCTATGTGCATTTTTACAGTCGCTATGGAAAACAATATGACAGTTCCTCAAAAAATTAAAAGTAGAATTACCATAGGATCCAGCAATCCCAGTAATGGGTATACACTCTGTAAGGAAAGCGTAGTAGAAAATAGGACAGGAGGGTTTTCCAGAAGACCCCAGGAGTCCTATGGGTATCTTTCAAGGCCTGTGCCTTAATGGTACTAAAAAGACAGCAAGAGAGAAATCACCCTATGAAATATTTTATGCTTTAGCACTTCCACTTATGTTGTATTTCTCCTTATGTTTTGAATATTTAGCATTCTTATCATGGCATAGTTTTGAGTCTCCAGATATGTAAGTTCATATAGTTAAAATGCTTGTATTTGCTTGCAACTAACCAAGATAAATCAAATAATTGATAGTAGAATACATTCTATCTGTATAGGAAGTAGGAAGACGAATGCCCTCTACCAACTTGCTGCAGGCTGCCTGGTGACCCTAATAATGGATTTGTATATTTTAAGGATAATTTATTGAGCTATATGCTCTTGACCCAAAATTCTTTGCTATGGCTGTCAAGGACATTGTCCCTCAGATTTTTAACGGACTCTTATAGCTAAAAGCAAGATGAGAAACCAGAATACCCAGGAACTACTTGATCAGGCATCAGCATGATTTCAGCTTGGAACAAGCCTCCCATCAGCAAGTTACTTTTATGTTTGAAACTAGAGCAAGACTTTGATTTAAAGAGAGATGATTGCCTGTAGCTGAACAGTGTGCATGTGTATGTGCCCTCAAGTGTGTGCATGCATGCATTTGTACACCAGTTGGTAGATTCCTAATTCTCTATCTCTCCTGGGAGCTAGTATTCTCATAGTCAAGCTGAGGCTATATTTCTTCATTCTTAATACACATGCTACTGAAAAGTTTCTCAGGTTCTCAGAATTCTTATTAAAAATTATAGTCCAAGGACATTTTTCACTCAGGTTCTCAGAATTCTTATTAAAAATTATAGTCCAAGGACATTTTTCAGAGTTTAGATTCTCCAATGAGAAGAAAAAAGCTTGATATTCTGATTTTATTTTGGCTTAGAGTGCTTCTTTTCAAAGGAATTTTGTTTTCCAGGATCAACACAGCTTATAATTAAAGCATATCATGTCTGCCCATCTTCTTTTCTCCAAATTAGTACTATTTTGTACTAAAAGAAATTAAAGGTGAGAAATAAAAATTTGGAAAGGACAAAATGTTAATACTATTTATGGATGACCTTATTGAAAATCCAAAAGAATTCAACAAGTATATTCCATTTTTCTATATGAACTTGCTATTTTGAAAGAGTTTTTGTAGTTTGTGTCTTTCCAAGGAATGTGTCTATTTCATCTATTATGTATTGGCATCAAGTTCATCGTAATATTCCCTTATTGTCTTTTTAATATGTCCATGGTCATATTTCCTCTTTCATTTCTGATACTGGTCATTTGTGTCTTCACTGTTGTTAACATAATCAACTTACCAGAATTCTCTCAATTTTATTAATCTTCTCAATGAAACAATTTTTGTTTCATTGATTTTTTTCTATTGTCTTTCTGTTTTTAATTTCATAGATTTCTGCTGTTTATGATTTCCTTCTTTCTACTTTGGGTTTAACTTGCTGTTCCTTTTCCTTTTTTTTTTTCTTTTCTTTTTTTTTTTTTTTTTTGACGGAGTTTCACTCTGTCGCCCAGGCTGGAGTGCAGTGGCGTGATCTTGGCTTACTGCAACATCCATCTCCCGGATTCAATCAGTTCTCCTGTCTCAGCCTCCCAAGTAGCTAGGACTATAGGCGCATACCACCACACCTGGCTAATTTTTGTATTTTTAGTTGAGACGGGGTTTCACCGTATTGGTCAGGCTGGTCTCGAACTCCTGACCTCACGTGATCCGCCTGTCTCGACGTCCCAAAGTGCTGAGATTACAGGCCTGAGCCACTGCGCCCAGCCTTGCGGTTCCTTTTCTAAATTCTTAAGGTGGAAACTCAGGTTATTGATTTAAGATCTTCCTTCTCTTCTAATTTAGCATTTAAAGATCTAAATTACCCTCTAAGCATTTCTTTAATTGCGTCCTATAAATTTTGATGTATTTTATTTTTGTTTCCATTTAGTTTAGAATATTTCTAATTTTCCTTGTGATACATGCTTTCACCCATGAGTTATTTAGAGTATGTTGCTTAATTCCCAAATGTCTGGGATTTTCCAGGTATCTTTCTGTTACGAATTCTACGAATTCTTTCTGTTACGAATTCCATCATGGTCTGAGAACCCAATGTGTGTGCATTCTACCTTCTTAATTTCTTTGATATTTATTGTATAGGCCTGAATATGATCTATCTTGATGATGTTCCATGCACATGTTCCATGTGCACTTAAAACAGAACATATATTGGGCCACTCCTGTAAAGTAATCTCAGCACTTTGGGAGGCTGAGGCGGGCGGATCACAAGGTCGGAGTCTGAGACCAGCCTGGCCAACATGCTGAAACCCCGTCTCTACTAAAGATACAAAAAATTAGCTGGGTGTGGTGGTGCGTGCCTGTAATCCCAGCTACTTGCAAGGCTGAGACAGGAGAATCGCTTGAACCCAGGAGATGGACGTTGTAGTGAGCTGAGATCACGCCATCGCACTCCAGTGACAGAGCGAGACTCTGTCTCAAAAAAAAAAAAAAAAAGTATATTCTGCTGTTGTAGAATGTGGTGTTCTAGTGGGTCAAGTTAGTCAATTGTTTCTCCTTTCAGTTCTATCGGGTTTTGCCTCATGTACAATATTTGGAAACTCTGTTATTAGATGCACATACTCTTAGAATTGTCATGATATCTTTATGAATCAATTCCTTTATCATTATAAATTGTCCCTTGTTATCTCTGGTAAAAATCCGTGTTCTGAACTCTACTTTGCCTTATGTGGATACAGCCACTGCAACTTTTTCTTATTGGTGAATATAAAGAATACATCTTTATTCGTTCTTTTACTTTTAACCGATCTTTGTATTTATATGTAACACGGGTAACTCTTGTCCATCAGATAGCTGAGTCTTGCTTTTTTCCAGTGTGATAGTCTATGCCTTTTTCACTGGAGTGTTTAGACAACTTAAACTTAATGTAATTATCAATATGATTAGATTAAAATATACCATCTTGCAATTTTCTATTTGTTCCAGTTGTTCTTTGTTTCCTTTTATTTCACTGTTTCTCTCCTGCCTTGTTTTGGTTTTTTTAGTAGTCCACTTTATCTCCAGTCTTGGCTTATCAGCTATAACTTTTTGTTTTTGTTTTCATCTTGCTTATTGGTGTTACTGTTGTTTTCATTGTTGCTCCAAAGTTTACAATATACATCTTCAACTTATTTCAGTCTATCTTTGAACATTGCACCACTTCACCTATAGTGAGAGACTTTACAACAATATGTGGAAGTTATATGCTATATGTATATATGTACACAAGTTATACATTATATGTTCCTTCTCTCCTTTTGCCCCTTATTATAGAACATTTTAAACCCCACAGTGCATTGTCATTAACTTTACTTTAAACATTTAAAAAAACAAGAAAAAATGTCTTTATATCTACCTGAATATTTATGATTTCTGATACTTTTTAGCTCTTTATATAAATCTGATAGCATTTTTCTTCTACCTGAAGAACTTTTGCTACCATCTTGCAGTTTAAGTCTGCTAGCAATGAATTCTTTCAGATATTGATATAAGTGCTTGATGGGTTCTTCTTACCCACTGTCCAGAAGAGCCAATGCCCTGAGAACAGTATGTTTTGTAGCAAAGAAAGAGTTTTGTAATCATAGGACCAGCCCAGCAAAAGGATGAGAGATAATTCTCAAATCCACCTCCCTGATAATTTGGAGGCTAGAGTTTTTCAAGGATAGTTTGGTGGGGAGGGGGCTACGGAATGGGGAATGCTGATCGGTTAGGTCAGGGATGAAATCATAGGGGGATAAAGCTGTCTTCTTGCACTAAGTTGGTTCCTAGGTGGGGATCACAAGACCAGGTGAGCCAGTTTCTTGGTATGGACCACCAGTTGGAGTGATGCTAGCTAGCTCATCAGAATGCAAAGTCTGCAAGACACCTCAAACACCAGTCTTAGGTTTTAAAATAGTGATGTTATCCATAGGAGCAATTGGAGAGGTTACAAATCTTGTGACTTCCAGCTACATAATTACTGAGCCATAATTCCAACCCTGTGGCTAATTGACTAGTTTTACAAAGACAGTTTCAGTCCTTGAGCAGAGAAGGGGGTTAGTTTCAGTAAGGGACTGTTGTCATTTTGTTTTAAACTATAAACTAAATTCCTCCCACAGTTAGTTTGGCCTATGCCCAAGAAGGAGCAAAGACAGTTAGCTTATGAGGCTGGAAATAAGATGGATCAGCTATGTCAGATTTCACTCACTGTCATAAATTTTGCAAAGGCAGTTTCATTAAAAACTTAAAAATGGTGGTAGGCGCCTGTACTCCCAGCCACTTGGGAGGCTGAGGCAGGAGAATGGTGTGAACCTGGGAAGTGGAGTTTGCAGTGAGCTGAGATAGCGCCACTGCACTCCAGACTGGGAGACAGAGCGAAACTCCATCTCAGAAAATAAATAAATAAATAAATAAATAAATAAATAAATAAATAAAAAGTAAGTAAGTAAATAAATAGTCTAAAAAAAGTCTTTACACTTATTCTTGAAAAATATTTTTGTTGGAGATAGAATTTTAAATTGTCCAGTTCTTTTCTTTCAGTATTTTAAATATTGGCTTCATGACTGTATAAATTTGCTAGGGTTTTCATAGACTGGGTGATTTAAACAACAGAAATCTATTAGCTAACAGTTCTGGAGGCTGCAAATCCAAGATCAAGGTGCTGGCAGAGTTGTTTCTTTGTAAGGCCTCTCTCTTTGGCTTATGGATGATCATCTTTTCCCTGTGTCTTCACACGGTCTTCAATCTGTGTGTCTATGTCCTAATTTCCACTGCTTTTAAGAACTCCAACTATATGGGATTAGGGCCCACCCTAATGACCTCATTTTAACTTAATCACCCCTTTAAAACTCCTATGATATGGTTTGGCACTGTGCTTCCACCCAAATCTCACCTTTAATTGTAATAATCCCCATGTGTCAAGGACAGGACCAGGTGGAGGTAACTGAATCGTGGCAATGGTTTGTCCCATGCTGTTCTCGTGATAATGAATGAGTCTCAGAAGATCTGATGGTTTTATAAGCATCTGGCATTTCCCCTGCTGGCACTCATTCTGTCTCCTGCCACCCTGTGGAGAGGTGCCTTCTACCATGACTGTAAGTTTCCTGAGGCCTCCTCAGCTACGTGCAACTGTGAGTCAATTAAACCTCTTTCTTTATAAATTACCCGGTCTCGGTTATGTCTTTATTAGCAGCATGAGAATGGACTAACATACCCTATCTCCAAATATAGTCACATTGTGAGGTACTAGAAGTTAAGGCTTAAACATATGCATTTTGGGGATATGCAGTCAACCTATAACAATTTATTTCTGATAAAAATGTGCTGTGACTCTTAGCTTTACTCCTCTGTAGTAATGTCTTTTTTCTCTAGCTGCTTTTGGGATTCTCTTTATCACTGTTTTTCAACAGTTTGGTTGGGATGTTCTTTAGTATTCTTTGTATGTGTGTTTTTCTTTTCTGTGTTTATTCTTTTTGTTGGAATTTTAAAATCAGATGCTTTATACTTTTTTCAAAATTTGAATATTTGAATAAGCCATTTAAATTTTGAATATTTTGAATAAGCCATTACTTCAAATATTTTTCTGACCCCTCCCCCAGGGTTCTCACCTCTGGAACTCAAATTTCACATAAGTTAAAGCACTCTGTCTTATTCCACAGGTCACCAATGCTGAAACCGCCTTTGCAAAATTATGACTGAGACAGTGAAAGATCTAACCTAACCAATTCCATCTTGCTTTTAACCTCCAAGCTGTCCTTGTTCCTTCCTGAGTGTAGGCTGAATTAACTTTGGAAGGAACTTAGCTTATAGTTTATAGTTTAAAACAAAGACAATAACAGCCCTTTCCCAAAACAAGCCTCCTTCTTGCCTAGGGACTAGATTGCCTTTGTAGGATTAACAAAGTAGCCACAAGATTAAAAACTTTGGTTTAGGGGTCATGCAGTGGGAGGCTACAAGATTCTGACCCTCCCAAAACTGCTCCTGAGATCAGTGCTTAAGATATTTTGCAGACCCTGCACTTGATGGATCAGCTGGCACCACCCAGACCAGCACAAGAGGATAGCTTCAACTTCCCATGACTTCATCTTCTAACTAACCAATCAGCAATCCTGGCTCTCTGACTTTTCCCCTACCCACCGAATTGTCTGTAAAAGCTCTGATCCCCGAATGCCTGGGGAAACTGATTTGAGTAATAATAAAACTCCCATCTCCCACACAGCCGACTCTGCATGAATTACTCTTTCTCTATTGCAGTTCCCCTCTCTTTATAAATTGGCTCTGTCTGTGCAGTAGGTAAGGTAAACCCATTGGGCAGCTACAATGCCTTCTTCATTTCTTTAGTCCTTTTCCCTCTCTGCTTTGTTTGGGTCATTGCTATTGTTTTGTCTTCAAGTGTTCTTCTGTGGTAGCTAACCTGTTGTAAATCTCATCCGGTACACTTTCTTTCAAATATTGTATTTCTTATTCTAGAAGTTCCAGATGGCTCTTTTTTATGTCTTCCATTTCTTTTATGTTTTCCAATACTTCCTTGAACACTTGTATCATGTTTTTAAGGGCTGTTTTAGAATCCTTGCCTGCAAACTCCATTTTATCTGTAATTTCTATATCTGTTTCCATAGATTTTTCTCCTAACTATATGTAACATTGTTCTGCTTCTTTGTATGTGTAATAGATGTTTACTGGATGCCAGGTATTTTGATATTTACGTTGTTGGGTATTGGGTTTTGTTAGATTATTTTAAATTGATTTGGACTTTGTCTCCAGAGAGACAAAACTCATCAAAGAGAGATATATATATATAGGCAGAAAGATAAGGGATTTATTAGGAGAATTGACTCAATTATGGAGGCTAAGTCCCAAGATAATCCATCTGCAAGCTGGAGACCCAGGGATCCCTGTAGCATGGCTTGGTCCAAGTCCAAAGATCTTAGGACCAAGGAAATTGATGGTGTAACTCTTGGTACAATGGGAAAGGCCCGAGAGGCAGTAGGGCAAGCAGAGGTGCCCGCTGGTGTGTATCCTGAAGTCTAAAGAATAGGAAACCTCGAATTTTGATGTCCCAGGGCAAAAGAAAGGTGTCCAGGCTCCAAAAGAGAGAGAATAAGAAGTTATCCTTCCTACACCCTTTTGCTCTATCCAGGCACCCAGTCAATTGAATGGTGTCCACCCATGCTCAGGGTGGATCTTCCCCACCCAGTCCACCGATTCACATACAACCTCCTTTAGAAACAGCCCACAGATACACCCAGGGCAGCCCAATCATTCTAATCAGAAGCAAAAACACCTGGGTTTTTCTTTCAACAGGAGGAGGAGGATGGGTTCAGTGCCTACTGAAGCTTTGAGAATAATTAGTGCAATAATTGAGAATAAATGATATTTTACCAGCTATCTGGGCATTCCTTAATCCAGTCAAGTTGACACCCCAAATCAACCATCACACACTTTGATTCTTTCAAGGCTCACTTTTAAGCTTTGTTGGGGTGACTCCAAAGTAGGTTTTTGCTGGGGGAAGGCACTGAGTAGGAGAATAGAGTTAAATCCAAGGACAGAAAGTAAACCAAGAGAAACAGGTCTCAAGCCATGGAGAGGGCACAAAGCAGTAAACCAAATCAGAACAAAGATCAGAGACTAGCAAAGCTGAAGACTTGCATTCCTGGAAAAGCCAGTGTGGATTTAAACTGCAGAAAAGCTTTGTGTTTATATGTAAAACTGAGCTAGGTTCTCGGATTAGCTCATCATGAACAGGTTTCTCATTTACATTCAGAAGTGAAGAGTGACATGAAACATTCTCTTGGTGCACATCTAGCATTCTTGGTCCCCACCCACTCACTGGAAGCACTGTGGCTGCCTGCTCCTTGTGTCCACCGAAATTATTGCCATGCATTTCCAAAGTGCCCCCTGTGGGAAGCATTACATCCCCACTGAAAGCCACTGGTGTAGGATCAAAGGATTTAAAATATGCCTCTCTTATTTTGCCCTTTATTGTCCCCATTTCCTCATCCTGCTGCATCATCAGGGAAATCCAAGGGCCCTTTTCTGTATACACTCTTCCTGGATGATGAGTTCACTTACTCCTGTGGCTGCAGCCACGGCCTTAATGCCCATTCTGATGCCCACCCCTACGTCTCCAGCCCTGCCTCTCCCTTTGTGCCTATTCAAAGTCTGCTCATCCTCCAAGGCCCAGCTCAGATTCTGCCTGCTCCCCTAAGGCTCCTCCAAGGATTTCAGCTGACAGTGACCTGTCCCGCCTCTTGCCCTTGGAGACACTGCCTAAGGCTTAGTTCTTAACTGTACAGAACTCATCCAACTGTGGTCATGATGGGCCTCCGAAAACCTGTGATTAGATTTAGTCATTCCACAATGTATATCTACGTCCAAACATCATGTCATACACAATACATATGTATAATTTAATCTGCCAATGTTAATAAATAAATAAGATATTTAACAACCAGTTGGAATGGATGCCAGCCATAGTGAAACTGCGTTCCCAAAGATTATGGCAGTGAGAGAAATCTACCATCACTAAGTCCATTTTGCTTCTAACTTCATAAGCTAACTGCCCTTGGTGTAGGCCAAACTAACTATGGGAGGGATTCATTTTATAGTTTAACTTTTAAAGCAAGAATGATAATAGTTCCTTCCTGAAACTAACCCCTTCCTTGTTCAGGACCAAAACTGCTTTTGTGAAACTAATGAAGGGCCACAACGTTAGAATCATGATAGAAGCCTGGACTCTGCATAGTTAAGTGATAACCAGCCATTGTTCCCTGGCTTGCTTACTGCTCAAGTAGCTGGAGGTCACAGGATTTGTGACTTCCCCACTTGCTCCTATAGATAACATCACTATTGGAAAACCTAAGACTGGTCTTTGAAACATTTTCCCGACTTTTGCATTCAGGCAGACCAACTGAGACCAGCTAGACCTGAACCTGAGACTCATGCCAAACAGCTGACTGCACAGGGCCTATGACCCCCACTCAGAAATTGACTCAGTGCGTGAAGACAATTCCAACACTCCTATGATTTCATCCCCCATCCAGTTTGCAGCATCCCTTCTCTAGCCCCCTGCCCACCAAATTATCCTTCAAAAACCCTAGACTCCAAGTTCCTGGGGAGCTGAATTTGAGAAATATCTCCCATCCTCCTTCTGGGCTGCCTTGCGATAATTAAATGTTTTCTCTGCTGCAACATGCCTGCCGTCTCAGTGTACTGACTTTATCTGTGCAGCAGGCAAGAAGAACCCACTGTGCTACAGCAACCATGAAGTGACGGTTTGGGGGCCCCTGTGGCACCAAGTTTGAATCCTGTAGTCTTTCTGGATTGTGGGGAGGCACAGAGACTCCCAGGGGAGGGGCTGCATAGCTGGAATGGCAAGGTCATCAGCCAAGCAGAAGGACACTGGATGAATCAAGACTGACAATAGCTGTAAACCACTAGTTTGACCATCCTGGCATATACCAACTTGACATAAATTCTGCCAATGACCAAAAATAATTGAAAATGAGGTTAAAGCTTATTAAATCTTAAAAAAAAAAAAAAAAAAAAACACCTGGGGAATGATTTGCTAAAATGTAGGGTCCAGGGCCTGAGGAATTACTTGTAGGGTCCAGGGCAACACCCTCAAAAGATACTATAACTCTGGGTGATTATTTCCTTTCCCCAACACCCGAAGCAAAGAAATCTACACTTTAACAAGCTCTCAGAGGGATTCTGATGTAAATTGAAATTTTAAGAGCCATGGCTTTGGTAGTTTCATGTGTGTCTCAACTGATTTGTAAACTCTTTCAGTGCAAGAATTGCTTTTTAATGCTTGGAAGCTAGCCCCATGCTGAGCACATAATTCGAGTTTTCAGTTTTTAGTGTCAGGAGCTGGGGATTATTCCAGTTCTGGGGCTGCCTTGGATGTGGGTTTTAGTCTCCTGTATAATCTTCATCAGCCATCTCCATTCTGAGTCTTACATTCAGTGCTGCAGTAAAGTCCTCACAAATGAAGCTTTCAGATAAGACCCCAACCTCTCTTTCCACAGAAATGCTGCTCTTAATCCCATCCTATATGGTCATTCTGGAGTAGTCACTGCCTGAACATGAAGATTAATAAACCTGATTTCTGTTTTCAAGGGACATCATGTCTAAGAGATGGGAGGGATAGGTACACAAATAATTACACCATAACCTAAGTATATAAGAAATATAGAAACACTGGCAGAGTCGGGAAACTTAATATCTGGGCTGAGTTTAAAAGAAGGAGTAGTAATTAATTCAACCAGGCAGCGAAGAGCAAGCCAAGCAAGGGAACTGCATGGGCAAAGGATGGGAGTGTCAGTCAATATGGTTTATCAGAGAATGGATGGCCAAGGGCAGGAGATGGATGAGAGAGAGTGCTAAGAACAAGGCTTCCTCTTGGCCCGGGGTATTCCAGTGGGGAAATGGAGATGCTATGGGTAAATTTGTGAAAATAGACTCTTGAGGCCATCCATGTGCTTGTCTCTGTTTGCTCAGAAAAAGTTGATTCTTGATGGAAAGGCCACAGCCTCTCTTGCTTTCTCAACCACAGCAGCTTCCTAAAGTCTCCTGGGCTGCAGCCTGGATCCTGGCTCTGTCTCCATGTTGATTCTAAGGCAGTAAACTTCAAAGGGTTTTGACGGCCAGCCCCCGATAAGAAATGAACTTTATGCTGTGACCGACACATACATACACAGAATATAAAATTGAAACACAATTTCCATGAAATAATGCCTCCATTATCACCTGTCATCCATTTTAATATTGTGTTTTTCTATTCTAATCCACTTAAAAAAAAAAAAAGAAAGAAAGGTTGGGTGGGATCCACTAAGTTGATATCAAGATCCAGTGAGTCACCACTCACAGCTTGAGAAACCCTATTCTGGGACCCAAATCCTAGTTTGGAGGTGTCAAGAAGCAGCACACTCCAGTGGCTAAGAATATGGACTCTGGGGAAAAAAAAACACCCAATTCAAGTCCCTGTTCTCCCATTTACTGCCTGTGTGACCTTGCCAAGTTACTTACCCTTTCTAGACCTCAATTTTTTTTGTCTGCAAAATGGGATGATAAGAGTACCTACCTCCTACAGGTGGTGTGAAGATAAGTGAGATAATATAGATGTAAAAGTCCAGAAAAGTGCAGGGCATCTAGTAAGTGCTGCTTAAGTTAGCTGCTGCCATCATCATCATCATCATCATCATCATCTTTGATCCTCCTGTTATCTTATTTTAAAATAAAGCTAAATAATAGTACCACTGGTGAGAAGAGGGGAAAAAAAGGCTATACCAAAGGGTTTATTTGCAAAGCTGTACAAAACTACATAGTGTGCAGAGCAGAGTAGGAAGAGGCCCTGCGATCCGGTTAACACAGGCAGCCCCTGCACTCATGTTTGCCGGGGAAGGGAGGAGAGGAGCTTCTTTTCCAGCCATGGTTCAGTCCTGGAGACCAAGACTGCTGGGTCTGGATGCCTCCTTTGCCTTCTACTAGCAAACAGTTTATTTCCTTGCTCGCATTTTCTAATCTACCTAGAATCTCAAACTCCCAAAGCATGGAGGAACTTCTGCTATGGTCTGAATGTTGCTGGCTCCCCCAATTCACAGGTTGAACCCTAATCCCGACACTACAGACTTAAGAGATAGGGCCTTAAGAGGTGAAATCATGAGGACTCCACCCTCATGAATGGGATTAGTGCCTTAAAGAGGCTTGAGGAAGCCCTTTTGCCCTTTCCTTATGCCATGTGAGGACGCAGCAAAAAAGTATCATCTTTAAAGCAGATGGCAAGCCCTCACCAGACACTGAATCTACTGGTGCCTTGATATTGGACTTTCCAGCCTCCAAAACTGTGAGCAATCAATTTCTGCTATCAATGACCTAGTCTAAGGTATTTTGTTATAGCAGTCTGAATGGTTGTGACTAAGACAACTTCCTTCTTACAATGCATCTTGGGGACCATATTAGGATGTGAGTTCATTGAAAGGAAGATTGAGTTTCTTTTCTCGTCAATTTAGTGCATGCTATCCAATCAAGATTAGCCCACAGGGGGGATTTTAAAAAACAAAAGAGAAAACCTTTCAATTATGCCAAAGCTTGGCATGATTCAACCCACCTCCCCCCGGCTCCAGACGCTCGAATGGCAAAATTAAGGAAGCAAAGGGGCATCTGCCATCAGATGGATGAAAGCCAGATTTCGAGAACTTTTTAACAATCACCCAAAGGACACATTTGGGAAATAAAGCACTGGACACTTGGAGTCAATGTTTCATTGGTCATGATGATCAAAAAATGATGGTTCACACACACACACACACAGACCTCATCCCACCTGCTGCAGGGCGGAAGCGACACCTCTGGCCCTCACACACCCTCTGGCTGGGCTCTCTGGTGCACCCTGCAGCCGCTGCCCCACCCAAGACTCTGTCCTTCACCCTGAAGTTCTACTGCCCTGGTTTTCATCTCCCCTCAACACGGTACCTGGAGGCTCAATGTCCAGGTAGAGATGTGAAAATCAGATCTGTGCTGGGCAGGGTTGCAACGTCCTTGAGCTCTTCTCCATCTCCCTTTCCCAAACTCTCTCCTCTCCCCTCTCCCACCCCATCATTGTTCCCCGGAAACAAATAGGATGGCTTCACTGGTCAATTCTTAACATGTACAAACACCAAAAGCAGAGGAAACGCCCCTTGGCCACCCCCCTCCCCCCAAACCCCAGTGCTGGGAGTGCAGCCGGCGGGCGAGGCTGCCTGGAACGTGGAGCTGCTGGAGCTGTCCGGCTGACCTGGAAAGTTCTTTGGCCTCTAGGCTTTACCTGGAGGCCTCTTCCTTCAGCTCCTTGTTTTTCCTCACCTCCTCGGCATGCTTGTCCTGGAAAGGAAGGGAGGGAAAAGGGCAGGTCACACAAGGCTGCCCCGGGGACAAAAAGGGAGGCCAAGGGGCAAGAGAACCAAAGGCAAAGAGTGGCCACCACAGGCAGTGAAGAGCTGTGTCTGCAAATGCATCCTGAGAGGGGCAGAAGGTGGCAGGTGAGGCTGGTAGGAGGCAGGGGGTGAGCCTACTGGTGCTGCCCCAGGGAGCTCAGGGGCCTGTGGGTATCAAACTGCGGCAGGGGCCCACCTTACAGTGACCCTGGGCACCCCCCCCAGCCTCTCCCTCCCTTACCTGGCCATTCTGTGGTTTGGATTAGATTGTATAGCTTGACTTAATATAAGGAGCTGCTGGGGGTAGTTTGTGCCAGAGGAGCAGGCAGAACAGACAGGCCTCACTGCAAGCATCTCCTACAAGTCACATGCACTTGCCTGCTGCTTCTAGTTTTCATCCACCTCCTTTGCGAGAATTGTCTTATCCCTTCTGGTGAAAGATGAGGACTCTTTGATTTTACTTTGTTATTATTTAAACAAAAATAGAGATGGGATCTGGCTACATTGCCCAGGCTGTTCTCTCACTCCTGGCCTCAAATGATCCTCCCACCTCTGTCTCCCAAAGTGCTGGGATTACAGGTGTAAGCCACTATGCCCAGGTGTGGACTCTTAAAGTACAAATCGACAGAAGAATTTTGAAAATGTTGCCCAACTCCAAAAAGTGGACTTTCTTACACCTATCTTAAGAGAACCTTCTTTTATTTCACAGGGTAGAGCAGCCAAAGGATGGTATCTGCCTTCCAAGGCCCATCTGCGGAGGATCTTGGCTGGCTCACTTCTCCAACCAGGCCTCAGTTCTCTGATCTTTAAAGAGAAGGGCACAGACAGGAGGCTCTTTCACCCCTCAAGTTCTGTGATGTTTAGTGTTCACCTGCTCACTGTGCAGATTGCTGGGTTCTCTATTAGATGGTGACTTTCCTGTGGGCAGGGACCACATCTTTCTCTTCTTGGTATTTCCCAGTTTCTACTATGGCGCCTTACAGATGGCAAGCGCTCAACAAATGTTGTTCCTCCCAGAGCCTGGCACTATCACATCCAGATGACAGAATCAGCCTGAAGTAGACCCACTGAGACAGCCCAGGTTTTCAGGATAAACTATAGACTACAAATCTGTCCCTGCAGACACCCTAGAACTTTCCGTGGTCTAGGAGTGAGGAGTGGTGTACACAGGGCAGGGGTTCCCAAACTTTGGTACATATCAGCATGACCCAGAAAGCACCATTCCTAGACAGCCAGGGTTAGTATTCTGGGGAAGGATCCAAGTATCTGTATTTTTTAATTTCATACCAAGCGAGTCTGGTACATGGGGTAAGTGACCCACACAAACACTGGCATAGCAGGCTTTGTTGAAGGTGTCCGTGGCCTGGTGCACAGGTGGACAGGGCAGAAAACATACACCCAACTCTCACCCAACCTCCTGCCTCCACCAGTGGGTAAAGGGGAGAAAGGGGGCCGAGGTCCCAGAGGGATGCTGCTCCCTCAAATGTCTGCTCTGACATCACACCTCCCTGAGTCTACCCTACCTCCACAGCTATCACTCTACAATATGGACCTTTCCAACCTCTCTGCCTCTGAATCTGCTGATCTCTCTGCCTCTGAATCTACCTCCATTCTTGGGTGAGCTCACTGGGCAGAGCCCTAGGTTCTGCACTCCCTTTCCTTGGCCTCCAAAGTATCTCTTGATGACAAAAGGCTGGCAGGACAATCATGGGCTGGTCTCCCTGAACCACTTGGACTTGGAGCCAAAGAGCTGAGTGCTAGTCCTAGCTCCACTGCTTATTAGTTTCGTGACCCTGGGCAAGTCATTTGACCTTTGTTGACATGTTTTTCTCATCTGCAAAATAAGGATAACACCTGTCCAGCTTGCCTCAGGGACTTGTTGTGAGGATACTGGCGAGAGGAAATGAAAGTGTTTTGCAGAGTCTCTCACATGCTATATCCTGGGTTGGGTGGAGCCTCAGTGATTTGTTTTGGGTCTGGTCTCAGGGCCATGCCCATCTTAGCTCAACCCCAGGTTTTTGTTAAGAGTTTGCTCCAGGTCATCCCTCCATAACTGGGGAAGCCTGAGGGCCGACCCAAATCACCTCCCTCCCATGTGGCACTTGGTGGAGGCCTTGCCAAGTTTCACAGACTGGTGCATCAGAGCACAGGGGCTGCCTCGTGCTGGCCAGTTCCAGGGCCTATGCAACATTCAGACCCCTCGTGAAGAAACCAGATCCTTCTAGGACCTGTTGCCAAGGGCCTGAGACTCTAGGTGGATGGGCAGGAAGGAGCGGGGACCACGCTGCTCACCATGGGACGAGGCCACCGATCAGGTCCCGGGAGTCACCGCGCAGCAGGCGGTTCCTGGAAATAAAACACAGAGCTGGAGCTCTCCCAGGAGCTGCAGGAGAAACTGGGGCGGCCTTGAGACTCAGGAAATGAGGCCAACGTGTTCTCAGCAGAACGGGCTGATATTCTGCTGACACACAGAACCAACCCCGGCCTCATGTTTCTCATATTTAGGTGACACCGTTCCATTTATTGACAAAAGGCAACATTGGAAGGACCTTTGACTCACTGGGTCTGTGTCAAGAGGTTTAGAGAGAATCATGTTTCCTGCTCAGTGGGAATCTCAGCTCATCATACCCATGACTTAGAGCCGAGAGCTCAAGAAAGCATCTTTCCTTCCATTGAATTAGTCCATTCAGGGATGAAGCTAGGAATGCACACCTGCTTGTCTATCTCTACTCCTTTGTATTAGATAGGCTTCTTCTAGAGAATCAGACATATACTCTCCCTAAGGCAATGAAGGATTTTAATTGTGTAACTGTGCAGAATATCCCCCAAGGAAACCTTGAGTCTGGTTCCTGTTTCTTGCCTCTGACTTCCCGGATCATCCTTCGGAACTCTCTAAGGATCCTGCCTAAGAGAAAGATCCCAATTTTTGCCCGAGGCTGCTTCCTGCCTGAGATGATCAGTAGGTCCCTGTGTACTTGCTGCAGAAGGAAAACAGCGTGTCCCAGGAACCTCCTCTCTAGCCAGGGACCCCTCACCTTCTCTTGCAGCCGTTCCAACATGGCAGCGAGGTGGGCCTCCCGGTTCTCCTTATTGGATTCCATCTTCTGGGCCAGTTTTTCCTTGGCCATCTTGATGAAGTTGTTGTTTTCCTCAATGGCTTTTTGGATCACCTCTCTCTCATGTTCCCGTTTCTCTGCTAGGTGTTTCAGGAGCTCCGCTTCCTGGTACTGGGGAAGCATAAAGGCAGAAGGGGGCCCTTCACAGTGAGTGCGCCGGGGTTTATTTTCACCATCATGGCTGAAAAGCTGCACACCTGGAACACTCGCCTCCCTGGACCTGGTCCCCAGCCCATTAGCAGGAAGCAAGGACATTTCCTAAATTCTCCCCACCACTTTCAGAGCCTTCCATATTCTTTGATTTTTTTTTTCCCCAGCCTTTTCCTAAATACCTTCACGGCCCTTTTGCTCATTGCCATCATTCATTCATTCATTCTTTCATTCATTCATTCGCGAACCCTAAATGATCTTATACTATGTGCCAGGCACTGGTCTAACAGCTTGGGGTAAAAAAAAGTCTCATAGAGATAAAACATATATAAATCACTAAAACCCAGACTAGTGTAGACATATGCCTTAGGGTGTAGACAGGATGCACTGAAGGAATTCACGATAGGGGATTATTTTCTGATTGAAAGATGAAGAAAAGTGACACATAGAATATGGCATCAGAATCAAGCCATGAGCATCCGTAGAAGGCACAGAAGGCATCCCGGGCCTGGAGATGCACTACACCATGATCTACTCTCCCTCCTCCAATGAAGAAGCTCTTTCCTTAATTCCCTAGCCTTTCCCTAAATCCTTACTATTTGTCAAAGTCTTATTTTTGCCACCATGCATATAGGGCCACCTCTTGGAGGAAGGTGGTGCAATGTCCTATCCCCCTAACCAAACTGTGAGCGCCGAGAGGTCAAGGGCGTTTAGTTCTTTGTTTCCCTCAATGGTGCCTCATTCTCCACCGCACACTCGGGAGATGCTCCCTAAATACTGCAGATTGGTGATGAGCTTACCCCAGCTCAGTTCCACCACCTGTCTTCTCCACCTCCCTCCCCTTTATGCTGAGAGGGAGGAAACAAGGAAAGGGCAGCATGTACCTTCCTTCGCTCCTCAGCCGCTTCTAGTTTCTTCTGGATCTCTTCCAGGGATGGGTCTCGCCGCCTGGGCAGGGAGGCGTTGAACTCGGGCACCCCATCAAAGGAGGGTGGCTTCAGGATGACTTCGAAGGACTGGCCCGAGGTGCATTTGTTCAGCTCGATGACTTCCATGTCGGAAATGACGCACCAATTCAGGTCCACCGTGTCCGCTACAGAGGGTAGAGAAGGGGTTGCTCATGTCCTGAAGAATGCACAGGCACCCAGCCAGCACGCAGCGCATGCGCACGGAAGTGGGAGAGCTGGGGCCCCAAGCAAGCTGGAGACTGGGGTCTGGCTCAGTCCTGCACCCTAGTACCTAAGGGCGATGGCCTCTGACGGGGCTGAAGGAGTTTGTAGCCACAGTGAGGCTTCAGCCCCCAAGAGTAGGGGGCCCCAGGCAATGTGATTTCCTACAACGCTGGCTGCTTTTGCCTTTGCTTCCCCCACCAGCCTCCTCTGACTGCTGAGCTACTCAATTTATCATCTGTGGTGACAGGCAGGGGTGCATTTCAGCCCCGCCCACCCCCGGCCACTGCCCATCTGACGCTCGGCCTGCGGAACCCCTCCGCTGCCTCCCTCCTACCCTGCGCTCTTCTTTCTCTCCAGTCAGCACTGTCTTTCCGCTGGCTTTCATCCTTCCTCCTACACTGTCTCCCACACCAGCCTAGACAGAAAAAACAACCTCAGGTCATCCGAGCATGCCTGTTCCTCGGTGCCAGACCAAACCAAACCCATCCCTGCTTCTAACCAGGACATTAGGAGGTGACCTGGTCCCCGAGCACCCCTGGTGAGGACGTGGCCACCCAGTGCTCCTTGCTGGTGTCTTGGGGCTGTCTGGACTACAGGCCCCACACAGCATGGCTGTCACAGAACTTCCTCTTCCCACCTCTGGACTCTCCCAGAGCATTCTCTACCCTTCCCAGAGGAGACCTATTGACCTGGAAACTGACTCACATCGTCTCATCTTCTCTTCTGGTCTAGATGTTCCCCACAGGCAGAATCTCTGTCTGGCTCAGCTTTGCATACCCCCCAGTCCCGATTTGCTGGACGAATGCACAGAGGTGACAAGATCCAGTGCACTCTGGGGGCGCCTGATGCAGACCTTCGTGGCCTCCCCCTAGTGCCCAGGCTGCACCACTGCAGCTCAGACCCTCAGGCTCACCCGCTGTGATTTCATCGGCACTGGGAAGGAAACTGTGTCTGGGGATGAGAGTTTCACTGAACTGGGGTCGGGGTGCAGGACCCATGAGGACAGGACACAGGGCCCCCCGCCCCTCACTTTCCTAGCTGAGCCTTCACTGACCTTCATATTTGTAGGAAGACTTATTCAGGGGATCGGCCAGGAAGCAGGAGCAGAACAAGGAAACCAGCGGAAGCTCCTTCATCTTCTCTTTGTAGGCTGCGGAAACATCAAGTCAGGTGAGGATGACGCCTCTCCTAGCCTCAGAAGCCAGCGTTCCCGCGGGTCTGGGGCTCTGAGCAGCCCAGGGTTCCACAAAGGCACTCAAACCACGCAGACCCATGCCGAGGCTGGGGATCCAGGCCTTTTGCCCTGAGCCGTGCTGTTCAGGATCCCTGTGTGGGATTCGAACCCACTCCTGTCTCCTAGGGAAACCTGAGCCTTCCAGAGCATCAGATCCTTCTCCACAGGATGTCTCCTCCCCTTCCAGACCAGAAAGCAAAATGCACTCATGGAAAGGTCCCAAGCAGCAGTGCCTCAGCTCTCTATCCCCCAACATCTGCTCCAGGACATTCGGATTCTTTTTCTCCGGGACACAAGAGACCCACACTCCATTCTACTCCAAACACTTGGCAGCGCTGGCCTGCGGGGTTAAGGAGCTAGATAGGAGGGGGCCGTCCTCACCACCATCCCTGTAGTCTGCCCCTCATAAGGTCAGGCTGTGAGCCTTCTCTGACCTTTCCAACACAGTGCACAGAGCCTGGGGGTCGCTGGTGTCCCCAAAAGTTGGAACATATCCCCCCACCTTCTAGTCTATCTGTGTTTGGGATGTCAGGGGCCAGAGCTGCCCTGGCTCCTAAAAGTCCCTCCCCCTACTGCCCTGGGGCCCGTGTGTCTGGCTGCTCCGACTACAGCCCTTAGCTGACCCCTACCTAGCACAGCGCAGGTGTTCCCCCCATCCTCATTTCCTTGTACAATTTTTTGTTGAGATGAGAGTCTCAATATGTTGCCCAGGCTGGACTCAAACTCCTGGGCTCAAGTGATCCTCGTGCCTCAGACTCCTGATATCAGGGACTATAGGCATATGCCACTACACCTGGCTTCCTTTTACAAATTTGAAAATACATGTAACTGCAAAAATAATATATAGGCATCATAAAGTCTAAAAAAAAAAACCACATATACAGATGAGCAAAAGGAAGAAAATCTTAGCTGTGACACATCCCCCACCACTTGCTCAACTTGTCGCTTATGGCGACAAGCAGTGGTGTGCCTTCTGCCACTGCCTGCATGTTCCCATGCCTCCCATCACTACCTGCACCGGCTTCCCCACCCCGTGTGCTTCCCGCCAGCTGTGTACTTCCCTGCTTCTGTGAGTACATGTTGGGTGAGGGCAGAGGGAATAACCTATGCCCCATCACACATGGTTTTTGTACCTACCAGCAAGGGTCATGTTTCTGGGATCTGGTGGCTGAATCTAGCTGAAAGTCACAGAGTGGGTCTGTCACCAGCTTAGGACGCTGTTGCCAACCTGAGAAAAGGGGAGGACAGGATTTTACCATCGATGGATTAGACAGGTTATTCTCATAAGAAAGGTCTTTATACACTGGGGAGGGAATCTCAGGGGTACCTCATTTGCTCTTCCTCCAGGCCCTCTCCCCACCAACTCTTCCTGGGGGTCCCCCACCCCACCTCCCTCCCACATGACACTAAACAAGCTCAGATTCCATGCACTAATGATACTTCATAATTGGCTTTCCAATCTCAAGCCCCCCAGCGCATGCAAGCATGAGTTTCCCGAAAACGTATGGATCACGGGTTGCTCATCTGTCTCCTTCCGTAGCTCAAGAACCTGGCGCAATTCAAGGGTTAGAGTGAGAGGCAAATCCTCTGGCAGAATCAGCTGGGAGGCATTCATAAAATAACTGTGTCCTGAACTTCTCCCTGCATACGCCCCAGAACTCTTTGGGCCAATTCTGATATGGGATGAGAAGGAATTGGACATAGGATGTTAGCAGGCCTCTTCAGATACCTCTCACCTTCCCTTTCCCGAGATGACTGACCTAAGCTGTGTTTGACCCTATTTAAGACAATCCGGGACACAGGAAAGAAAAACATTAAGGAGTCCAGTCGTCACCATGGGGCCAGCACACTGCCAGAAATCAGCATGAGGAATTGCCGTGGGGCACAGAGATAGGGCTCCACACCCCCGGAAGCCTGGCAGGGGTCCCTGGTGTCGGTAGCACCTGAGCGGTGCCTTGAGGATGAGTTAGAATCAGACAGAAGCTAGCAGGAGGGCATTCTACAAGGGAACATCATGGCCAAGGGTCAGGGTGAGAACACCGCTCAGTGTCCATGGGATCAGGTCGAGCTGGTTGACACTAGACCAGAAAGTGGGAAGAGGAGGGGGCGGGGCAGGAGACGAAAGAGGAGAGGCAGGGAAGGAGCAGATCTGGGAGGATCAGAAGAGTGGAGGTGATTGGAACCCACGAAGGCTACTACCAAGAGAGTGAGGAACGGCCAGCAGTGAGTGGCCATCCTCAGGACCATTTGATCCTCGGTCACCCTCTGTGGTCACTGTGCCAGGGGAGGGTGGCGAGAGCCAGCAAGCTCACTGCCTGCATCCTCGCCAACCAAAGAGACTCTTAAAGCCCCTTGCCTTTCTGTGCTGGCTGGGGACTGGCAGGAGGCGGCAATGGGGCAGTGAACTCAACTCTGGCTTTAGGGCTAGACCAGTGTGCGGTCAAACACAAGCATCACCTCTCTTACCAGCTCTCGCTAGTCTTTTTCTCCATCTTAATTGTGCACAGAGCTGTACAAATTAAATGAGAAAAGCCCATGCATAGCATCCAGCAGACAGGAAGCGCTGAATAAATGTTAGTCTCTTTGCCCTGTATTTTGCATCAGGGCTGCTACCAGGTGCCACACGCCCGCTTCAGAGCCATTACCTCTGGCCCCGCAAGTAAGGACTGTTGTTTCCATGTGCAGATGGGGAAACTGAGGCTCGGAGGGTTTATGTGCCTGCTCAGGATGATGCAGCTAGCAAGTTAGAGTGCCCATTTGAACCGAGGTCCAGCTGGACTTAGAGTGCTTTGTTCTCCTTGTTCTCGTTGTTGTGCTTTGGCGCCAGAGGCCCCTGTCATTGCAGCACAATGGGTCTTCTTTCTACAGAACTAAACTGGTCCTGACGGTACCAGTGAGTCCCTGAACAGAGAGGCAGGCCTGGTGCCTGCATGCGACTTCCCTGGTCATGACACCCCATCCCACAGTCTCTGCTCATGGCCAGGCTGACTGACAAGTCACAGTGAGTAAGCCCTTGCCAGAGAGGCAGTGGCCTTGGACTTCTACCTGGGGAAAGGATCAGAAGTGGAAGCGCAGATTGGTGGAGGGGAGGTAGAGAGGGATGCCTGAGAAAGAAGGCAGACTGAGTAGGAGCAGGCAGTTGGAGTCATGGAATGCGCCCCCAGCCCAAGCTAGAAATGATGATAGGACCCTGTGCTCAGGGAGCACTCTACACCCACCACATTATCCTCGTCTAACTTTGCATGAAGCTGGCTTAAGCTGACAAGACAGGCATCATCAGCTTTGCTTTCAGATGAAGAATCTGGGGTTCAGAGAAGTTAAGACGCTTGCCTGAGGTCACACAGCTCTAAGGGTACAGAGCTGAGTCTAGTCTCCAGGTCTCTCAACTTGTAAACTCTTCTACTGTAACCAGTGGAAGAACTAGATACTCACTAACGCTTTCTCTTGTGGTCCTGAGGACTCACAGAAAGCCAGCCTGGCCTGGGGATATGAGTTAACTTTAAAATATGTAGCAAGTGCTTTCTACATGGAAGGACATGGGCTAGGAGTTTTAGGAACACAGAGAAGGTCGGAAAGCCAGAGAAAGACGACCAGGGCAGGAAACAAGAGATGTTGTAGAGGTGGGCAGAGGTATGCATGGTCATGGTCAAGGGATTTGCAATGGAGACCTCTCAGTGTTACAGGGTACGGACTGCATGTTAAAAATGTGTATTTACCGAGCAGCTGCTATGTGATAAACTCACTTCAATTTTCATAATAGCCTCGTAAGGTAGGAATTACTATCCCCATTTTATAGAGAATGAAACTGAGGCTCAGAGAAGCTACGTGCCTTTTCAAGGCCATTCAGTACAGTCGGTTAAATAATGTCCCCTACATACACACATCCTCATCCTAACCCCCACAACCTGTGAATATGAGCTTATTTGGAAAAAGGGCTTAATGAAGGATCTCAAGAAGAGATCATTCCTGCTTGCCTGAGAAAGCCTTAAACCCAGTGGCAAGTGTCCTTATAAGCGAGACAGAGAGAAAAGAGAAGGCCATGTGCAGACAGAGGCAGAGATGGGAGCAAGGCAGCCACAAGCCAAGGAATGTTTGGGGTCGCCAAAACCTGCAAGAGGCAAGGACAGATCCTCCCCTGGAGTCTTCAACAGAGTTCAGTCCATTGACATCTCAGCTTTGAACTTCCAGCCTCCCAGTTAGTGGTAATGTGATACAGTAGCCCCGGGAAACTAATGCCCTCAGGAAGTACCTAAGCCAGGGCTCAACCCCATGGTTTTTTTCACCTCAGGTACTAGCATTCATTCATGGGCTGACTTGTTCCTCAAGATGATCTGTGTGGCTGGGCGCGGTGGCTCATGCCTGTAGTCCCAGCACTTTGGGAGGCTGAGATGGGTGAATCTCTTTGAGGTCAGGAGTTTGAGACCAGCCTCACCAACATGGTAAAACCCCATCTCTATTAAAAAT
Source organism: Theropithecus gelada (assembly GCF_003255815.1). Classification (NCBI taxonomy): domain Eukaryota; kingdom Metazoa; phylum Chordata; class Mammalia; order Primates; family Cercopithecidae; genus Theropithecus; species Theropithecus gelada. Next base: position 25,973,780 of record NC_037676.1, read on the forward strand.
ACAAAAATTAGCCAGGCATGGTGGCACGTGCCTGTAGTCTCAGCTACTAGGGAAGCTGAGGCAGGAGAATCACTTGCTTGAGCCTAGCAGTCGAAGGTTGCAGTGAGCCAAGATTGTGCCACTGAACTCCAGCCCGGGAGAGAGAGCGAGACTTCATCTCAAAAACAAACAAACAAACAAACAAAAAAAAAAGAGTGATCTATATACTTGTGCCTGTGGGTCCATGGGGCCCTTATAAATCCTCATGCCAACAGTCACATCATTTCTTTTGCACTCAAGACCCAAAAGATATGCCCGGGGGACATTCTGAGAAAGGACACAGAAGATAAAAAGGTGGGAAGCACAGAGCACAGAGATGCAAGGAATCTTTGCCACTGGGTGGCACCAGCCATGGCAGGAGACCCAACTTTATTCTTAATAACCTGCAGCATCTGTGCCCAGTGGGGCCGGTCACATGTGCCTCCCCAACACCTGGCCTGGTTGTGTGATGCTAGGTTGTCTTGTGGGGTTTGTTAAATGGCCATGGTCGTGTTACCATGCCACAGCAAAATACAGCCTACAATGGAGCAAGGGCCACCAAACCTCTCCTGTAACTGTCAAAGAAGGACAGTAAGGGTGTTATGCCCAAGGTCAGAGCACACAGAGTGCCAGGGATTCAGGTGGGCATGATGAAAATGAAGAGACAATAGAGGCCATAGGAGGCATGAGGCCAAGAGTGCAAGTCCTCAATGGGAGATTCTAGCCAAGATGTCAGCCAGCAAAGCAATGTAAGGCAAAACCCAGTGCAGAGGCAAACCTCCATCCCCACCCCTCAGAGGCTCCTTATGTGTTTTCTGTTAGGTGAAAGCCAATCCTAGCCCTTCGATTTCCCCTGAGGAAGACCAGGAAATTCACTGCACCCAGCGGCTACAAAGATCAAAAGAGCCCCCTCTGGAAAGTCAATGTGGCAGTCATTCAGTCAATATCCAGAATGAGAGCTAGAGCTAAGGATGGCAGGCCCTCCAGCTCCTGCCTGGGGCTCACTCTCAAGCACGTCTGATGGACACAGACTGGTTGGTCAAGAGCCAAGGTCTCCCTGTGCGGCTCAGCCCCTGTGCTGTCAGGGATTGATCCAGCAGAGCAGGTAGAGAGAGGACTCAATTTATTTACGTATTCATTTGTTTAGTAAATTCTGTGCCAAGCCCTCTGCTAGATCTTCAGATGGCAAAGATTCGAGTGTGGCCTCATCCCAGGCTGTGATGAGGTTACTATGCAATTGAGGTTCTGCAGTGCCTATCACTTTGCAATGACTCTGAACCTGACTGTGTGCCGGGGATGTGGACCGGGTTTACTCAGGAACACAGGAGGCCCATTGGGCTGCATGCAGGGTGCAGTGGGACAGAATGCTAGAATAGGAACTGGAAGATCACAGAGCCCTCCAGACCAGTGAAGGACTTTGTGCTTTATCTCCCACCCAGTAGGAAGCCACCGATATCTTTTGAATGAGGGGAGAAGGGAACAGTGATGCTGATAATAATAGCAATAATAACAACTACCATTCTTGGGCAGGAAAAGCACAACTGTTATCTCATTTTTCTGTTAGGTTCTTTGAGAATGAGGACATTGAATCTCAGCAGTTAAGTAAATTACACCATCACACAGGTAGGTAGGGGCAGAGCTGGGATTTAGGTCCTCATGTGTTTCACTGGAAAGCCTGTCTCTGTCTCTTTAGGTTCTGCTTCTAGTGTAAAAATATTCATCTGGCAGCATTCGTTTGGGGAAAAATTTAGGAGGGAAAGGCTGGCAGCCAAATAGCAGTATGGGTACAAAGTGTGGGTCGGACCTGCTGGATTGAGTTCCACTCTGAAGTTTTCACATCTCACCCAGCACTATTTTTCCATTTACAAACTGATCCATACATTTCCCCCAGCACCAGCATCTAAGAGTCTGTACAGAAAAGCAAGGAACCAGAGCTTTTTGTTGATGGCTTGAACCATTAGCATAATTGTTAAGAAATAAATTAGTGGGTGATAATCCCACCAAGCAGAGAGCCAGCCATAAGGAAACACGGAATGAGTAAGTTTTGATTGGAGGCAGACATGGCTAAGAGTGAAGTTGTAGGCTGTTGACTGAGGAGGGATCTCACAGTGGGATAGTGGGGAGAAACAGGTGCTTAAAATGACGAGATCAGAGCCCTCGATTTCACCCAGAACATTTGAATGTCAGAGATGGAGAGAAAAGGCAATCACAAGCCCGTGGTTCTCAATTCAGTGCAGTCTCACTCCCAGAAACTACATGGGACCTTTCAACGGTCATGAGACTGAGGATGCTACAGGCATTTAGTGGGCAAGGGCTGTAGAGTCTAAATGTCTTGCATTGTACACATCAGTTCCACACAATAAACAACTGTCCCTTCCAAAATGCCAATAGCCTCCTTCCTGGTGACCAAAGATTCTGAGGTCACGCAGAGAACTCCTGGCAGAGATGGGATGGATTCCAGTGTCAATGCTCTTCTCCTTTATACTTGTTCCTTCTCTGCCCCTAAACACCATCCTGGATGAGAGGGGATAGCCCACATGGTCACCAGAGCAGCTCTGAATGAGAAAGTGGATATGCAGAAGGGAGGCCCCAGCAGGGCACTTGCTTGCAACCCACACTCCAAGGCTTTCAGCTGATGTCCAGGTAATTCAGCTGATGTCCAGGGGCAGACAGAAAAGCACCACGCTCTCAGATGACACGTGGCCACCTGCTGGGTGTACGCCTGACCTCTTAGTGCCTCTGACTGCCCATAGGACAGAGTGAACAAGCCTTTTATTGGTCACTGGAAGAAATACCCCAAGAATGCTTGCAGGATGTGGTCTATTTTTGAGGGATAAGCAGATAATGCATGTCCCAGTGGCTTGAATAGAGTTGTACCTGGAAAGGGTTTCAGAAGACAAATCTAGAAACTCTGGCCAAGAATCAGGATGAATACTTCATGGTTGTGGGGGCAATGAACTCTGACTAAGGTCCTCTAGCCACAAGCAGTACAGGAAGGTGGTTCTTTAAGTCTGTGCCCTATTGTCAATCTTCTTCAAAATCCAGTTGAGGTTATATATTTACCTGAAGTTAGCTGCATAAGCTATCTAAATGCCACTTTATTTGCTTTGGGATAGAATCATGTCAGCTCAGAACAGTGCCCCTGGTTATTTCATGCTGATCAAAAGGCTCTGATTGGCAGCCATGTGTCTTCTTTGGGTTTAAAATCAAAAGGAGATAAATTATTTTTTCATGAATGTGGTTTTCATTCTTTCTACAATATTTATTGAGTATTTAATTCTGTGCCAAGCCCTCTGCCAGATCCTAAAATAACCACAGGAGTTTTTGTTGGTGGGAAAGTAAAACAGGTCCCTGGGTGGGTATCTAGAGCCATTGGAGCCTTTGGAAGCTCTGCAGATGCTCTGCAGGCCTCAGCATGGTCTGCCGCGTTAATGTGGACCATGCCATAAAGGGAGAAGGTGTGGGAATTAGAGCACAGACCAAGAAGGAACCAGTGAGACATACGGAGGGAAACTGGGCAAAACAGAACAGTGTGTGATTCACTGGGTCTGGGGAAATTGGCATTGTTTAATCACCTCTTAGGCTCTTGCTTCCAAGAGCATCAAGAGGAAGAGATGATGGGTGTCCCAGAGGTCAAGCTCTCTGCTCATTCCGCAGCCCCAGATCACCCTAGATCTGCGCTCAGCTCCTTTCTCTGGATTCATATTCTGCAGTTTGTTATCCAAACTCTCGAGTTGCCTAAAGCCCATCATGAATCAGGCCAACCAGTCCCAGGCTCCTGCCTTTTCTGATCTGTTCTGTTCTCCTGCCTCCCACTACCAGCCTCTGACAGCAGGACCCTAGGGGAGTGGACACACAGCTCTCAGTTTTAATTGATGGAAAGGCCAGCAAGCTTTGGGCTTCAGTGGGGAGGGATAGGTATGCCTATGTGTGTGTAGGGAATGGAGTGGGAGCACTTATATGTGTGTGTAGGGGATGGAGTGGGAGCACTCACGTGTGTTAGGGATGGAGTGGGAGCACTCATATGTGTGTGTTGGGGATGGAGTGGGAGTGTTCAGATGTGTATAGATGTATATACACACATATATGTGTGTGTATATGTATATATACACATATATGTGTGTGTGTGTATATATACACACATATATGTGTGTGTATATATGTATATGCAGAAGAATTAGCGTGACAGAAGATAAGTTCAGGGGCACAGACTTCCATTCTGGGCTGCTGGAGAGTGTGCGAGGCATGTGATCCAAGCGCCGTGTAAGGTCCTGGATTAAAAGCACATGAAGGCATCAATATATAAGGCAAGCCCTTTTAATCTTACTCCCAATAACAACAATGTAATTGAATAATGCTTTATGATTACATCTATAGGCATATGTGCATCTTATAAGTAATGCTTTAACTACAAACATATTCACATTATATTTTAGAAATTCTATGTGACAGAAAAAAAGAAAATAAATCCCTGTTGTCTTGCTACTTTATGCTATTGGCATTTTCTTCTAGGTTGTTTTCCCCTCTGTCTACTATTTTTACATAAGCAAGGAACCAGGGCTTTTACAGAAGTAAGGGAATCTACACTAAAAATGTTTTAAAGATAGAGATGGGGTCTCACTGTGTTACCCATGCTGGCCTCAAGCTCCTGTGCTCAAGTGATCCTCTGGCCTCAGTCTCCCAAAGTGCTAGGATGACAGGCGTGAGCCACCGTGTCTGGCCAGGGCATATACATTTTATAATTTTATTCCCCACACCAAATCCTATACACACTTAATAGATCATCAATTTAGGTAAGTGACTTGATTTGCCCAAAGTCATATGAGTAGAAAGTGGTAAAAATGGGATTTGAATTGAAATCTTCTTATATCAAAGCCCATGCAATTTCTGATAAAGCTCCATGCTATGTCCTCATATCCAAGGCCATCCTAGATGTAAGTGCAATGGATGATTGCTGATGGCATGTGATTGAAGGGCAAGCGAATACCCCATATCAGCCTGCCTTCTATGGGTGCATTCCATGCTTAAAATTCTCACCATTCTATCTATCCTTCAGCTCAGGCATTGCCTCAGAGAGTCCCTGTTAAAATGCACACACCTGACCTATCAAGTGTACTAAATTAACTCATCTTCATATCAGCAGAGGACAAGCAATGAAACTTGTAGAAATTCCCAGAGGTCCAGCTCTCTGCCCATTCTGCAGTCCCAGAGTTAGTAGGAGCCATGGAGCTCTCTGGAGTTTCCATTCCTCCCTCTTTTCAGAGGAGGAGACAGGGAGCCCAAGAAGTGCCTTGCCTGAGGTTTCAGAGAGAACAGAGCCAAGCTTCTGGCCCACATTCAACTACACTGACAGAAATTCCTTATCTTTTGCAATATTGCTCTTGTTTTCTTTATTCTTTCATTCTCCAATGCTTTGTAAATTTTATGTATTACTTTTAATTTTAGCTTTATGTTAAAATCTTTTATGTCTATATTTCACTACATTAAGAATGAAAGAGTATCTAATGATTTTATTTGTGTGAGATGAAAGGTTTAGCAACAAACCTCTCTGTACAAACCTGGTTTTGTCAGAAAGATCTGGATTTTCAGTTCTGGATTATCATTATTAAGTTCTTTCTTACATTATTCATCCAACAAATATTGATTGAGGATCTACTGTGTGCACTATATAAAGCACTAGGGATACAGTGATGATCTTACAGACACATCCCCTAGCCTCAAGATGTTTGACATTTGCATTGAGCTTTATAAATATACCAATTTTAACTAGGCAATGGCTCTCAATTTTGGTGTTTTCTTTGCTTATGACCATCATTGACACCATGTAGAGTTTTTTGTTTTATTTTATTTCTTTAATTTGATAATTTTTTTATTAGCTAGAGTACTTGTTGGAGTAATTGTTTTTCAGAAAGGGATCATGTTTTGTTTTTGTTTTTGTTTTTGAGATGGAGTCTCCCTCTGTCACTCAGGGTGGAGTTCAGTGGTGCAGTCTCAGCTCACTGCAACCTCTGTCTCCCTGGTTCAAGCGATTCTCCTGCCTCAGCCTCCCGGGGAGCTGGAATTACAGGCATGCGCCTCCGGCATGCCTGGCTAATTTTTGCATTTGCAGTAGAGATGAATTTTCACCATATTGGCCAGGCTGGTCTTGAACTCCTGACCTCAAGTGATTCGCCCACCTCAGCCTCACAAAGTGTTGGGATTACAGGTGTAAGCCAGCATGCCCAGCCCATGGTTTGTTTCTTAAGTCCTTATGCATCTGGTTTGATGGCAGGTGTAAATGCTAGACAACCCTGTCCAGGATCAATAGCTGAATTGTGTTTGTGTTGTGGGCAGACAGAGCCTTCCTGAAAGGTGCTACCCTCTATCCAACTCTTTCTGCATACTCAGTGTGAACTTTTCTCTCTCTAGTCTGGCTGTCTAGGCACAGACCCACATGGTCCACTGACACTCTGCTCATCCTCCCCTACCGGGTCTTTCATCCTGGATGTGAGCTCAGCTCCTTTCTCTGGATTCATACTCTGCAGTTTGTTATCCAAACTCTCGAGTTGCCTAAAGCCCACCATGAATCAGGCCAACTAGCCCCAGGCTCCCACCTTTTCTGATCTGTTCTGTTCTCCTGCCTCCCACCACCAGCCTCTGACAGCAGGACCCTAGGGGAGTGGACACGCAGCTCTCAGTTTTAATTGATGGAAAGGCCAGCAAGCTTTGGGCTTCAGTGGGGAGGGATAGGTATGCCTGTGTGTGTGTAGGGGATGGAGTGGGAGCACTCAAATGTGTGTGTAGGGGATGGAGTGGGAGCACTTACATGTGTGTGTAGGGATGGGGTGGGAGCACTCGTATGTGTGTGTAGGGATGGGGTGGGAGTGTTCAGATGTGGGGGTTCGTGTGTGCATGCATATGTAGGTGGGAAGGGGGCAAGTGTGCATGTATTCATTTGTCTTCCTAGAGGGACTAGAGATGTAAAACTCTGAAAAAAAAACAACAACAATTTTCAAATGGCAGGGAAGAATTTTTGGTATCCATCCGTCCCTAAAGAAAAACAGAAAAAGCAACCTTTCCCAGGCTGTCACATCTCTAAATACAGCAAATGCTAATTTAATAAGCAAACCAAATTATACATGATGCATGTTTATTTCTCAAGCTTAAAAAAATTGATTGGTTCCCTAAGTGGCATTACAAAAGTTACACTTTACATGTTGTATAATTCCCCAAAATTTCTATCCCTCCTCCCACAAAAGCAGTTTCATTTCTCCCCATCCGTGTCTTCAAAATCTCTGGGAATTCTGTTTCCAAATGAGAATCTCCAGGTAAGTATGAAATAATATAAAGATATCAGAGGGAGCAGGGGAGATAATCTTAGGGGTTCTTGAAAAATTAAGCCTTTCTTTGATTATGATCTTGATAATTAAATATCTTATTATTTAAAAGCACGAGCACAAAAGATCTGAATTTTTCCATTCCTTCTACACAGTTGGTTTAATATAGACACTATTCTCCTCCTTTCTTTATCTCTCTCTTACCTTCCTAATTTCTTTGTCCCATGTTCCCTTTCCCTGCTCAAGTACCCTATTCTCTGAACCTCAATTTGTCAATCTTTGTTGCTCTATTTTAAAAGTCATCAATCAGCCCACATCCCCCTACAGGAAAAATGTGGTTAAAATGGCCTAGTCCAGTGAAAAAAGACAGTCATTTGGCCCTTGCGTTTCTTTGATTGAACTAAAGTGAAATTTAGCTATTAAGCAGCCATCCAACCAAAAATGCAGGACACTTCCACTGTCCCTCCACCTCCAGTCGACAACCTGGCCAGTATGGACAATATGAGACCAAACTTCTCCATCTTTGATAGGTCTTTTAGAATGAAGTAACTCACTAAAGAAGGACAGCTTCCCATAAAAAACAGTATTTGGATTTAACTGCAACTTAAAGGCACTTATTTTTTGCCTGGGAATAGGGACACACAGTGTACAACATGGATAAGCCTTGAGGACATTAGGCTCAGTGAAATAAGCCAATCACAAAAAGACAAGTACTGATTCCACTTATCTGAGGTACCTAGAGGAGTTAAATTTATAGAGAAAGAATGTAGGATGGGATTTTCCAGGGGCTGGGGCATGGGAGAATGGGGAGTTAGTGTTTAATGGGTATGGAGTTTCAGTTTTGCAAGATGAAAAGAGTTCTGAAGATTGGATGCACAACAACGTAAACCTTAATACTACTGATATTTACACTTAAAAATAGTTAGAATGGCAAATTTTATGTTATGTGTATTTACCACAGTTAAAAATTAAAAAAAAAAAAGGTTGACTATCTATGGGAGTTTTTCATAGGCTTGTAGTCTCAGGGTTAGGAGAGGTAATTAGAGGTCACTTAGCCTAATGTTTCTCAAACTTTTTTGACTAAAACTCACAAAAAGTGCTACATTGTATATTATGATCCAGTATGTATATGTCATGATACGGACATATACACATATGTATGATTATGGATACAGACATATATGTACATTTGTACAGACAAATATCACATAACTGATATGTAACTGAAGACAGCATAGGAAGCATTATTTATCCTATTACGTGAGATGTGCTCTAATTATTTTCTACTTTATCTTATTTCATTTTATTAAAACAAAAAACCATTTACAATCCATAGATTGATTTCATCGTGTACTAATGGGTCTCAGCCTGCAGTTAAAACACTAACCTAGACCAATCCCTAACATACTGCAAAAACCTCCTCCAAAGCCTCCCTGGTGGGTGGCCATCCAACTTCTGCTTGAATGCCTCCAGTGTTAGGGAACTCACTCCCTACAGGGCAGCGTGCTCTATGGTAGACCCATCTAGCATTTTCAGATCCTGCTCACTCCAGAGCTGTTCCAGGAGTGGCCTGGGTGGAGCTGAGAATGCCAGGAGGGCTGGGACCAGCTGACAGGTGCTCAGTGGTTTCCAAGTGGGGTGAAAGTACAGCTCCTAGCAGCAAAGTGGAGGGTTGGGGTGAGCCAGAGACTAGGGCAGCATTGCTGGGAAACTGTGGCTTCCTTCTGTGGAGCTGCCGATCAGACCTTTTCCCCTCTGCCTTCTCACTGCTCCAGCACTATGATTATTTCCTCATCTGAAGGATGATCTCATTCCCCTAGCACCCGCCTGTGGGAGAGGTTTCCTCCCCCTGGGAGGTGGGGGGCTCAGCCTCAGGTTGAGACAGATTCCCTCATATTCCCTCTCAACCTCCCACCCATCCCTCAAGCCTCAGCAGGCCACCTCTGGCCATTCGCACCTTGTATTCTCTTGGTCTTGAGACGAGGGGTATCCCTTCCTGGGGTATTCAGACAAGGGTGCATGAACATTCCTAACCTCTCCCTCCCACCCCCATACACACACACACACACACACACGCACACACACACGCACAGAGCATTCTGGAGACCTGCCCATGTTCAGGACAACAAGACTCCACCACACCTGATTGTGTCTTCCTGGGAGAAATAAAACAAAGACAGCACCACCACGTGGGGAAGGCTGGCCGCTGGACATCAAAACCCTGGGTCCCAGGATGAGAAATTAATGATGCCTAAACTCCTGGCGAGGGTGGTGGGCTGCATAAGGACGGGGGGGCTGGCCAGGGTCCCAGTCAGTGGCCAGGGCGTGGCAGTTCTGGGTGTCTGCAGTTTTCAGCTTTGGAGCCAGCCACCTCTGGCCAGGTAGGATTAGGCTGACCTCAGGGTGGGGCGGGGCCAGGAGGAGGTGATGATCTCATTGCATCCTGAGAACCAAGAGAAAAAAGTAACCCGTGCATAGAGCTGAAGGAAAAGATGGGTGATAAAAATGGGAATGGGAGACAAGAAAAGCTGTGTCTGAGGAAGAAAAGGTAAAAACACAGGAGAGCTTCCCACTTGAAAGGGATCTTCAGGTCACAGCCAGCTGCAGGGGCAGTCAGACTTGGCACAAAACCTTTCTCTCTAAGCAACAAAACATTTTTAAGCAGAAATAACTCACCGTAGCATCTGACAATTCCCACCCATCCTGCCTCTCCTGAGCTCTGGAATAAAAGTGGCACCTGGAGCCTACCCTCACCCCTTGGCCGAGCGCCATTCTTTTTGCCTCACCCCCTTTCCCCCAAGATCTGACAAAGTTTAAATGATTGAGTAAAACCAAAGGTGACACAATAGGTGCTAGGCCCCTCGCTTCTCCCCACTGTAGCTGCTGTCTTGTTTTTTCTTTTGCCTGAAAAGCCTCAAATTAGTTGCATTTTATTTCTACTTACGTGCAGTCCAGTTAGAAGCGAGCTGCTCTCTTCCTTACTCCCTCAATTAGTGGTACCCTGGGCTTCTCTCAACATCAGCACCACTGCTCGCTCTCGCCATGACATCACCTCCAAGCTCTGTGATTGGCCAGCAGTGGGTTGCTTGGCAATTGGACAGTCTCCTCTGGTGGAGCAGGGATTGCCTGAGTGAGTAACTCTTAGCAGGCCAGGGAGTGGAAGATGATGTCAGACAAAGAGCCTGCTTTCTCTGCTGCCTGTGGAGCTGGAGAACCAGAGGGGTGAGGGCAGAGAGGAAGAAAGAAAGAGGGAGTGGTACAGGGAAGGTTGGGGGGAAGCCACAGCTTGTGAGCTGAGGGGATAATGAATGATTTCCAGAATCTTTAGGTCCTTTAAATCTGGGGGTGAGAGAATATGGAATCCAGAGAAGAAATAAAAAAGAACAGATGAACCCTAAAAATAGCTTCCTGGAGGGCTTGGTGCCTGTTTCCAGCTCTGTCAGAAGGGCTGGTGGGTTTGAACGATGACTCAGAAGGCGGGGGGTTGCAGGGACTGCAAAAACCCTAGGATTGGGAGCTGATGAGGGCCCTGCACTGGAGTCTCTGGAGAGTAAGGCTTCCCTCTGGCCACCTTTGCAAAGGTATCAGCCACATCTCTGCTGACACTAGTGGGTCCTCACTGCCCCTCCCATCCAGCCCTTCTGGGCCTTCCAGAGGGAGCCACAGGTAGGAAGGTGGATTGGTCATTACACTGGTGATTCCTAAATATGGTGGATTTTTAAAAAACTTCAATAGGTTTTTGGGAAACAGGTGGTGTTTGGTTACATGAATAAGTTCTTTAGTGGTGATTTCTGAGATTTTGGTGCACCCACCACCCAAGCAGTGTACACTGTCCCCAGTTGTAGTCTTTTATCCCTCACTCTCCTGCCACTCTTTCCCCCAAGTCTCCTAAGTGTCCATTGTATCATTCTTATGCCTTTGCACCCTCATATCTTAGCTCCCACTTATGAATGAGAACATGTGATGTTTGGTTTCCCATTCCTGAGTCACTTCACTTAGAATAATGGTCTCCAATTCCACCCAGGTTGCTGCAAATGCCATTATTTCATTCCTTTTTATGACTGAGTAGTATTCCATGGTGTATATATATATATATATAATATATATTTTTTATATATACAAAATATATTATATATAATACAATTATATATAATACAATATATAATATATTTTATATATTATATATAAATATATATTTAAAATATATAAAATATATTATATATAATATAATATATAAAAAATAATATATAATATAATATATATTTTTATATAATATATAAAATACATAATATAATATATATTTATATATATAAAAAACATTTCCTTTATCCACTTGTTAATTGGTGGACATTTGGGCTGGTTCTATATTTTTGCAATTGTAAATTGTGCTGCCATAAGCATGCATGTGCAAGTATCTTTTTTGTACAATAACTTCTTTTCCTCTGGGTAGATATCCAGGAGTGGGATTGCTGGATCAAATGGTAGATTTACTTTTAGTTCTTTAAAAATTTTTCACACTGTTTTCCATAGTGGTTGTACTAGTTTACATTTCCATATGGTGAACTCTTGAGCGGAGATGACAGGTCAGTGATGGTGGCTTCTGTAGTTCCCTCAGGGAATGGGGGGGCCACTAACATAACCTTCACGGGCTGCTGCCCTCAGCCAGTGAGCTGGAGAGGGCAGGGTGAGGCAGGAGAGGAGCCAGGCAGCTGTGGAGCGAGACCCTCTCCTCCAGAACACCTCTAAAGATTAAAGCGCCCCAAGATGTGTCCATCATCCCCACATTCCACCATCCAGCCTGGCCTCATGTGTTCTTCTTGGAGGGGAGGGGTAATGTTTTGGGGGGTTTTTTTGTTGGTTTTTTTTTTTTTTTTTTTTTTTTTTGAGACAGAGTCTCACTCTGTCACCCAGGGCGGAGTGCAATGGTGCGATCTCGGCTCACTGCAACTTCCACCTCCAGGGTTCAAGTGATTCTCCTGCCTCAGTCTCCCACGTAGCTGGTGCCCACCACCACGCCTGGCTAATTTTTGTATTTTTAGTAGAGACAGGGTTTCACCATATTGGTCAGGCTGGTCTTGAACTCCTGACCTCATGATCTGCCCGCCTCATCCTCCCAAAGTGCTGGAATTGCAGGCATGAGCCACCGCGCCTGGCCGGGGAAGGGTAATTTTATTGTGGCCAAACATGTACAACATAACACTCACCATTTTCACTGTTTTGAAGTGTACAGCTCACTGGCCTCATGTGCACACACATTGTTGTGTAGCCATCACAGCTTTGCATCTCCAGAACTTTTGCATCTTCTCCAATATTCATATGTAACCAGTAAGCAATAACTCCCCTTTCCAGCTAACCCCAATCTGCTTTCTGTCTCTATGAATTTGCCTATTCTAGGCACCTCATATCAGTGAAATCGAACAGTATTGTCCTTTTGTATCTGGCTTCATTCACTTGCCATGTCTTCAAGGAGCATCCATGTTGTGGCATGTGTGAGAACTCCATCACCTTGCTCCCCCCACTCCTTGTTTTTTTAACCAAGTCTTCTTTGTCACTGAGGCTGTAGTGCAGGGACGTGATCATGGCTCACTGCAACCTCTGCCTCCCAGGCTCAAGTGATACTCCCACCTCAGCCTCCCCAGCTGGGACTACAGGCATGCACCACCACACCCAGCTAATTTTTTGTAGAATCAGGTTTTCGCCAGGTTGGTCAGGCTGGTCTCAAACTTCTGGGATCCCACCTGCCTTGGCCTCCCAAAGTGCTGGGATTATAGGCATGAACCACCACGCCTGGCACCTCACCCTATTTTAGGAGGGTTTGTTAACCTTCTACCACCATGCCCCTATTGACTGAGAACACGAATAATAACAAAAGTTGCCTTGAATTCAGTCCATGCTTTGAAGTTATTATTTTTAAACTACAACAGCATCAATGAGCATTTGAAAATCATAGTTAATGCATGGATGTCACGTGTTCACCCTGCAGACTGTGCTGGGGAGTAAGTAGATTCTCAAGCTCTGGCACGAACCCCTGACCTGCACCCAACTGCCAGGATCTGCAGGCTGGCATCTCACCGCAGCACCCCGTGTGATTCTCCAGGAGGCCTCATGTAGACACACATCTCCAAGCCCCCACTGCACATCAGGAGGGGAGGGCCCCAGTTAGGCTGCCAGCTCCTGGCCAAGGGGTGGCCAGCATGAGGAATGAGCCCTGACAGCCTTTGAGGTTTTCAAAGCACACCAGGGCTGAATCTATGGCATAATCCCCTCAGCAGGGCTGCAAGGACAGCAGGACGAACACTGTGCTGTTTGACATTCAGTGAGTGTCATTGAACAACACACTTATCATTCATGCCACATGCCACTAACCCAGGACCCTCAGCCACCAAGCTGAGCCATTTCAGAGGGAATCAGGACAACTAAGGATATCAGAAAGTCATTCCCTCAACATGTGGAGACAGGAGAGGCCACACTGCATACGAGGCTGGAATTTGGAGTCCAAGCAAACCCCAGATGCATGGTTGTCCTGGCTGTGAAGGGGGCCTCTCTGTCCTCCCCCAGTATCTTCCCTCTCAGCCCTGAGAAGTCTGGAACTCCACAAATCTGCTGGTTCTGGAAAGTGAGGGAGGGGGAGAGAAGGCAGTGGGTTGCCATGGTGACGGCAGCCAATCAGAGATCCTCTGCTGCTAGGGGAGGAGCAAGTTCAGTCTGAGTCCCCCTCACTAACTGTGAAGGAGGGTGGGGCTGGAATGGGGGATCGGGGAGAAAGAGACAGGACATCACTGCCTAACAGCAGAGACCAAGGTGGGGGAGAGGAGTCATGGGGAGGGCTGCTTTATTTCTAGGATTACGTAGTTTCCATTTGGTACTAGGTTGTGATGGTTACACACACACACACACACCACACACACTCAGTACATCTCACAACTGCCCTGTGAGAAAGGGATTACCCACCCCATTTATTAAAAAAAAAAAAAAAAGAAAAAAAAAAAAAGACTCCGATGGGAAAAGTAACCTCAAACAGCCTGCCTGTCATGTAGCGAGGCCTAGATTTGAACTCTGGGGAATGGGATGCGGGAGACACTGGCGAGAGAGTAAGTAAGGAAAGCAGGGTAGAGCCGCGGCCCCAAAGACCTACTGGGTGGGAGAGTCCCTGGGACTTCCCTGAGATGGCATAAAACAATACGTTGCTAAAACAAGAAACACAGTGATGGTAAGAAAATGTACGAAGAATCAAGTCCATAGAACCAAGGGTGAGGAGAGACCAAAATCAGAAAAGAAATCAGCAAGGTCAAAACTAGGAGACTCAGAAGGATGGGATGGCGATCAGGGAGCAGGTGGAGGGGAAGGCAAGGTGGGCGCTGTGCTCCTCACACGTCTATAGGGAAGGCCCCTGTGAGCGCCGTTGAGAAAGGTGGGCTGGCCCTGGACCTGCCAAGTCAACTTCAGGTTAGACCTGTTGCTTGTGATCAATCTACTCAAATACTGGACTTCAATCAAAGGAGCATAGGTCCCACACCGCACAGATCAGCAACATCACCTCTGCAGACACCACCTCTCACAGCCCAAGTTGCACTATAGCACCAATACTTGGATGGGGTGTGTGTGGCCATTCCCTGAATCCCCACACATTGCCTGGCTGCACCATGGGGACCCGATTCCTATAGCTCTGCCCAGGAATCCCAGGGCAGCCACTGCTCGGTGACTTGACTTCACCATACAATAACTCACACTCATAGCCTCTCAGGCACAAAGGAAGGGGCCCCTGCCCTTCTCGGAGGTAGTTCTACCATAGGACCAGCTGGGAAGTCACCCTGAAGACCCTCATGGAGCCTGGGATTTCTTCCCAACCCTCAGAAAAGGCGGACCTAGTCTCACATGGGAATTCATAGTATCTAATCCATACATGCGTCTCTCTTCCACTCACACCGATGTGGTTTGTAAAAACTATAGAACATCAACGGGAATTTATCAATGGGAAATTGCAGTTTGTGGGATTTTCTTCTGTAGAATTTGGAGTTGAACATTATCAGTTATTGACTTGAAACAAGTAAAAACATGTTTGCACTGTCTAATTTTAAAAATGTGAACTCATGTTATGTCACCTGAAGAGTGGCTCTCCTGACTCATATGCTCTGGAGACACTAGTGGCTTAGATTTTCCTTCAACCAATTAAAACACAAATCAACTCAACCGATTTGAAGCCAAGCAAAGCTGGATTGCTAGAGCTGTTTGTTTATGCCCATGGTTAGATTTGTTAACTAAATTGTAATGGCGGTTAATATTTATAACCACAACATATGATGTTTATAAAAGCAATATTTATCAAGTGAGCTAAAACCTGTAAATCACTTAGAACAGTGCCTGGCACACAGTATGGGCTCAGTAAATGTTAGCTATTATTATGATGTCATTAAATACAAGAGCAGACTGTAAATGAATCTTAGGTTTGCAAGTAACAGAAGCACATTCCAAGGCTGTTTATTTAAAAAAAAAAAAAAAGACAATTTATATTAAAATCTAACAGTAAAACAAATTTTAAATATTCACTAGGCATGGTGGCTCTCATCTATAATCCAAGCACTTTGGGAGGCCAAAGCAGAAGGACTGATGAGCGCAGGAGTTCAAGACCAGCCTGGGCAACATAGCGAGACCCCATCTCAACAACAAAAAAAAAATTTGAGAAACAAAAACAAACAAAACCCATTCAATCCAATTAGAAAAGGGGCAAAAGATATGAAGAGATGTTTCACCAATGAGGATATATAGATAGCAAACATATGCATGACAAAATATTCAACATTACTACCATAAGGCAAGTGCAATTTAAGACCATGATAAGGCCTCACTTGAGGTCAGGAGTAGGAGACCAGCCTGGCCAACATGGCAAAACCCCATCTCTAATAAAAATACAAAAATTAACCAGGTGCAGTGGCACGTGCCTGTAACCTCAGCTAATTGGGAGGCTGAGGCAGGAGAATCACTTGAAGCCAGGAGGCAGAGGTTGCAGTGAGCCGACATTGTGCCACTGCACTCCAGCCTTAGAGACAGACAGGACTCAGTCTCAAAAAAAAACAAACCAAAAAAAAAAAACCAGTAGGCCAGGCATAGTGGTTCACACCTGTCATCCCGGCACTTTGGGAGGCCTAGACATTTTATCTCAGGAGTTCAAGACCAGCCTGGGCAACATAGTGAGACTCCTGTCTCTATTCATTAAAAGAAAAAAAAATAGTGACAATACCAAATGCTGGTGAGAATGCACAGAAACTAGGTAGTTCATGCATTGCTGGTGGCAACGGAAAATGGTACAACCATTCTGGAAAGGTGTTTGGGGGTTTCTTAACTAAACATATACTTGCCTGATCACCAAGCAATTGCATTCCTGGGCATGATTCCAAGAGAAATGAAAATATATTCACACAAAAATCTGTACACAAATATTCATCACAGTTTTATTCATAAAAGCCCCAAACTGGAAATAACCAACGTGCCCCTCAATAGGTGAACGGATAAACAAACTGTGGTTTATCCATACCATGGAATGCTATTTGGTAACAAAAAGGGATGAACTACTGATACACACAGCAACTTGAGTGGATCTCAAGGGAATCAAACCGAGAAAAAAAAAAAAAAGCCAGTCTCAAAAGGTCACAAAGTGTATGATTCCATTGATAGAATATTCACAAAAGGACAAGATTATAGAGGTGGAGAACAGACTGGTAGTTGCCAGGAGCTAGGAGTGGTGGAAAGAAGGAAGGATGACTCTAAAAGGGGTAGCAAAAAGAAAATCTTTGTGGGATGGAACAGTTGTGTGTCTTGATTGTGGTGGTAGTTACACCAGTCTACACATGGGATAAAATGACGTAGAACTATAGAAACACATTGCACCCATTTCTTGGTTTGACATTGTACCACAGTTTTGTAAAATGTAACCATGGGAGGAACTGAGTAGAGGGTAGGTGGGACCTCTCTATACTATGTTTGCAACTTCTTCTGAATCTGTAATTATTTCAAAATAAATAGTTACCAGAAAAGAAAAGGGGAGAAAAGGGGAGTTGGGAATAATTTATGGAACCCAAAACAGAGGGTTCCTTCCAAAAAAGAAGAGTCAGGAAAGCAATCATGAGTCAGTCATTTCTTTCTCTCTCTCTTCCTCTTTTGTTCTCTCTCTCACTCTTTCTCTCTCCCTCCCTTTCTTTCTCTCTCACCCTTTCTCCCTCTTTCTCTCTCTCTTTCTTTCTCTTTCCCTGTTTCTCTCTCTCTCTTTCTTTCTCTTTCCCTGTTTCTCTCTCTCCCTTTCTTTCTCTCTCTCCTTCTCTCCTGCTCTTTCTCTCCCTCTTTCTCTCTCTCCTTCTGTCTCCCTCTCTTTCTGTCTCCCTCTTTCTCTCTCTCTCCCTGTTTCTCTCTCCCTTTCTTCCTCTCCCTCTTTCTCTCTCTCCTTCTTTCTCTCTCCCTCTTTCTCTCTCTCCCTCTTTCTCTCTCTCCCTTTCTTTCTTTCTCCCTCTCTCTCTTCCTCTTTCTTTCTCTCCCTTTCTTTCTCTTTCCCCCTCTTTCTCCCTCTCTCTTTCTCTCTCTCTCCTGCTGTATTTCTCTGCATCTCCTCTCTCTGCAAAGCTGCGTCATTCATCTTTGCAGACCACCTTCTGTGCTGCTCCTGCATGTGGCTGCCTCACAGCCATGAAGGATGCCAGTGCTTTTTGGTGGCACTAGCGTTTGTTGTAGTTGGGCCACACAGAGAAACTCATTAGCCTTCTCTTAGATTCAGTTCAAAGCTCTCAGGAAAACAAAATCCACTAACCCTGCCTGAGCCTGGAGTCCATGCCTCTTCCCATGGCAGTGGGGTCGCACAGTACAGATGTAACTGCCTCCGGGAATATGGTCACTTCCTCCTTTCTGGAGAGGTGAGGTCCTGATCCCAGGCAACGCCCCTTTCTCCTCCAGATCAGTCCCAGATGGATGGGTCTATAAAGCAAATGACAAAAGCCCACCATCTATAACCTGATACAGAACACTGGGAGAAATGCTGGCCAGTAGCCATAAAGCTTTCCCACTTAAACACAAAGAAGGAAGGACCCTCAAGACAGAAGCCCCTGGGCAGGCTACTGGTGTTGAAACCACCTTTCCAAAAATTATTATCAGTGAGAAAATTATGGCAGTGGGAGAGATCTGATCTAGCCAAAACCCATCTTGCCTTTGGCCCTCAAGCTGCCCTTAATTATTTCCGGGCTTAGGACAAGCTAACTTTAGGAGCGATTTAATTTACAGTTCAAATAATAATCAATAAATAATAAAGTTGAAATAATAACAGCCCTTCCCCAAAACTTTAGCCATTGTAAAGTTAATGAGAGATCGCCAGGCTAGGAGGAGGCTGAATTTGGCTCAGGTGCAGACAGAAACGACTGCCAGCCATTATTTCGGAGGTCACAGGATATGCAACATCCTCTGTCTCTCCTACAAGTAACATCACTATTGGAGAACCTAAGATGGGCCGTTTGAGGTATCTCTTCAGGTTTTTTGCGAATCTGATGACCAGTGGCCCCACCTGGGCCCTCCAACTGCTCCTGCGGCCCCACCCAGAAGCAACTCAGTGTGCAGGAGGAACACTTCCCATGCCCCATGATTGCGCCCCCAACCAATCATCAGCAACCACCCGTTGCCTCACTACCTCCACCCCTTCCTTCAAACTGCCTTTGATAAACCCTAGCCTCTAAATGCTCAGGAAGATTGACTTGAGTAAGAACTCTGTCTCCCCCATGACGTGACAGGCCTCAGGCCAATGAAACTCCATGGTCTCCAGGAATTGCTTTTGTCTGTGCATTGGGCAGGAAGAGCTCCTCAGGCAGTTACAGTGTCAAGTGTGAACTGCCTCCCACGGGACACACGACGAAGCTTGTGGCCCCCTGCATGGTGACTCCAGCTGACACCCGACAGAGTTCCTTGGTGAGCCAGTAAACCACTATAGGCTCTGCCCACAGGGATACTGCCCTTGTCCAGGGTCCTCCGGGCCCACCTCGGAAGGAGACTGACAAGAAACTGACTGTGGTCATGTGATGCCTTCTGAAGGCAGCTGGCAGCCTTCGGCCTTGGCCTGCAGCTTGCCTGAGGGATGAAGACGCCCTGTGTGTGGCTGATTTGTGTTGATCTAAAGACCCTGTTCTCTGGGCTTGAGGTTTTTTTGGCAGCACAGCACCTATAAAACCTTAACTGGCAGCCCATCAATTTAATTTAGGGAGACTCCATTTGTTGAAAGCTGTTTCTAGACAGCTTGCGAAGCTGAGCAGCCGAGCTGGGCCCTGCCTGCGGGGTTGCAGTTTCTTAGAAGGAAGGCGGAGGGCCCGGATTCTCCGCTTCATGGATTTCGCCTTAGGGTGCGAAGGGCAGTTGAGAAAGCCCACCTTCACCTTGTTAGCTTGTAGATCATCCCAAACCTGGTTCCAAAGGGTGCTTCACAGTGGGAGGCACCCCCCATCTTGTCCAGCAAGAGGGTGCAGAAGAATGGACCGGAAGAAGTTTGGAAGATTCAGGGTTTCCCAGCTCCCCTGGCCTTTCCTGAATGTCCTTATTCCAAGTGCCAGAACCTCACTGTTTCATAATTGGTGCACCAAATTTAGTTCTCGATGTAGGTTGCTGCCGAGTGTAACGGCTGCAGCTCTGTGAGTCCTGTGATTAACTTCGAGAATTGACCCTAAGTGGTCTCAGATCCTATACTATGAGCAGAAAGGACTTCAGGAGCGGAGTTTGCATAACTGACCTAGTTTTCCTGGTTTTCCCCATCCACTTTAAGCCCAACAGCCTCAGACTTGACCCCATGCACTTTACTGAAATCCCAGTCACCAGCATGGCCTGACATCCTTCAACATGGCCTTACAATCCCCTAAAGCCTCCGTCTCAGTCGAAAAACTGTCCAAGTTCCAAAAACCAGCAACACTGATTTCACCAGCTGTTTCTGTTTGTATATCACTGACAGGCAGCCAGCTTCCCCCATCGCAGAATGATGGGATCCTATTGTCTCCGCGCCCTGAAACGGGTCAGTTATGTGGTTATGTGCAGCTTCATTTCCTAGTACCAGGTTGCATCTTATTTAGAGTTCATTTGGCTGCAAATTAACAGGAATCTACTCCAAATTACCATAAGCAAAAACAGGAAATTCATTCAAGAAAGATATCACAAAGAAACCAACACAAAAAGGACAGCTGGCTGGAATCAGGAATCAGCAGCAGCAGCTCTCTCTCTCTCTCTCTCTCCCCCTCTCTCTCTCTCCCTCTCTCCCCCTCTCTCTCTCTCTCTCTCTCTCTCTCCCCCCTCTTTCTCTCACCCCCACCTTATTCTGCATCTGCATCTTCCATCTCCAAGACAGATCCCCTCTCCACTTCCAAGCAGTGGCCAGCCCACATTTCTTGGGGTGACAGAGAGACAGACTAGCCCTCTCTCCATCCTGATTTCAGAATGTCCAGGCAAGACAATCCATCTGGCTCACTTTAGGTCAGGTGTGTGTGTCTGGTGCCAAGGATTTTGACCAGGGGGTGGCCTGCATTGTGCAAATCTGTATGGGGTAGGGGTCCTGTTCTGGGGGGAGGGTAACGGAGTGCCCAGCAGACACCCCACATGTGTGCTCCATCAGGGTCAGCAACTAAAAAGCAAACGGTAATATTGTGCTCATTACAAAAATGCCTGAACCTAAGTTCATTGCCAGTGGTGGAACATTTTAATTGGGTTAGGCAAGCTGGGGATGGGAAAACGATTTGCCTTATGAGTATCCTGACCTCTAGCACTACAGCTGCCTCTCCCCATTGCAGAATCCCCAGGGGCTGAACACCCCTAGAGATTTCAGAGCAGGGTGTGCACAAATGAGTCTTTTAACATGGGTTGTCAAAAGGGCCAGAGACTGGGAGGGAAGGAAAGAGGGCGACCTCTTCCTCAGCTGTCCAGTTCTATCTGCTGCATGCTTTTATGTGCTGAAGGTGCTGGAAGCAGGGATCTGGAATCAGCTCTGGAGTCACCCAGCACATTCCCTCCCTGCCGCACTCAGGTGCACTTGACGAGGAAGGGGCCGGACTGGTCCACCTTCCCCAGTCCCCTAGGATTTAGATTTAAGGACAGTAGGGACTTGGAAAATCATAAAGTAGGTTTTAAAAAGGGGTGGAATAGGAAGAAATGCATACAGTCCGCTGTGACTGCTAACAAAACGCTGCTGTGACTCTCATGCCTCTTCCTTTGTAGTTTAGGGTTGGCCTCGTTCTGCTCAATGGGTTCAAAACCAGTTTCAGATATACATACACCAAATTCAAGCAAGCACAGCAATTTTTTTTTTTTTTTTTTTTTTTTTGAGACAGGGTCTCTTGCTCTGTTGCCCAGGCTGGAGTACAGTGGCAGGATCACGCTCATTGCAGCCTCGACCTCCTGGGCTCAAGCAAGCCTCCTGCCTCAGTCTCCCAAGTAGCTGGGACTACAAGTGCACACCACCATACCCAGCTAATTTTTGTATTTTTTGTAGAGACAGGGTCCCACTTAGTTGCCTAGGCTAGTCTTCAACTCTGGGTTAAAGCAATCCCCCTGCCTCGGCCTCCCAGAATGTTGGGACTATAGGGGTGAGCCACTGTGCCTGGCCTGCCTGACTCTTCTTGTTTCAATCAGATAATGGAATATCATCTTTTCAGTCCCCAAAGCAGCTTCAGTTCAATGAGCAATATATCCCATGGAAACTTCTGACTCTGACGTTACCACTCTGGCCCCCCTCCAGCCTGGGCATGTTTGCGGGTGGCGTCAGCTCCTTTTCTGCCCCTCTTGCCCCATCTGCCAGAATGGGGATACAGGGGATAGGAAGGAGAGTGAGGGAAAGAAAGGTCGTCCAAGGCTGTGATGGTCATGAAGATGACCTTGGCATTCTTTGCGCCTTGTAGGTGTTGGAGAGTTCTTCAAAGAGCCTCCCTCCACCTGCCACCCATTTCTTATTTTTATTTACTTAAAAAAAATATTTTTGGCCGGGCGCGGTGGCTCAAGCCTGTAATCCCAGCACTTTGGGAGGCCGAGACGGGCGGATCACGAGGTCAGGAGATCGAGACCATCCTGGCTAACCCGGTGAAACCCCGTCTCTACTAAAAAATACAAAAAACTAGCCGGGCGAGGTGGTGGGCGCCTGTAGTCCCAGCTACTCGGGAGGCTGAGGCAGGAGAATGGCGTAAACCCGGGAGGCGGAGCTTGCAGTGAGCTGAGATCCGGTCACTGCACTCCAGCCTGGGCGACAGAGCGAGACTCCGTCTCAAAAAAAAAAAAAAAAAAAATATTTTTTAGAGACAGGGTCTCGCACTATCATGCAGGCTGGAGTGCAGTGGTGTGATCATCGCTCACTGTAGCCTCGAACTCCTGGGCTCAAGTGATCCTCCCACCTCAACCTCCCAAAGTGATGGGATTACACACAAGCCACATCTGCTCCTCAGGGCATTGTCACATGCCCTTTGTTCTGACAAAGCTAGCAGACTGTCCCTGACGCAGCAGCCTCCCTTTCATCTGCCATCAGAGCAGTCAGCCAAGCGTGGACACTCTCTGTTGAATTGCTCGAGCAATGGTCAGATGGTGGCCCACTGTGACCTCCCAGCTCCAGGGGTCACATAGCAAGTATTCCGGTAGTGCATTCATGTTGGAGGAAGAGAAAGACACGTCCTTCATTCTTCATGGTTGTGGAAGCTTGGACTTGGGGTGGGAAGGAATTGGAATGGTGGGATTGGGAGGAAGGATGAGATCACAGCATACCAACAACACCCTCGCCGGGCGCGGTGGCTCACGCCTATAATCACAACACTTTGGGAGGCTGAAGCAGGTGGATCACCTGAGGTCAGGAGTTCGAGACCAGCCTGGCCAACATGGTGAAACCCCATCTCTACTACAAATACAAAAAATAGCTGGGTGTGGTGGTGCACACCTGTAATCCCACCTACTCGGGAGGCTGAGGTAGGAGAATCGCTTGAACGCCGTAGGCGGAGGTTGCAGTGAGTCAAGATCATGCTATTGTATTCCCGCCTGGGAGATTCCCGCCTGGGAGACTCCAGCTCAAAAAAAAAAAAAAAAAAAAAAAAAAGGAAAGGGAAAAAAAAGAAAAAAGGAAAGAAAAGAAATCCACCTTCTAACCTCAGCTTTGCCTTTGATTTTCTAACTTCTTATAGGCTGAAGAGGGAAGTCCCCTGAGATTTGCAAAACAGGCTGTCAGCCTTCCTTGGATACCCTGATTTGGGGTCCCACTCCTCACTTTAGACTGTGGTAGGGGTGCATCCTGTTTTCTTAGAATCTTAGCCTGAAACAGTAACAACAATAGCTGCTAGACACCGATTCTTGCACAGGCCAGGTCCTCTGCTAAGTTCTTGACATAGATTTTCCATAATAAGCCTGTCTGATGGGAATGACTATTACCAGTTTCCACATGAGGAAGCTGAGCCTCAGGGAGGTTAACTAATTTGGCCAAGGTCACATGGGTATATGGTGGGGGCAAATGATGAACTGGAGTTTTCTGACTGCAAGACTCTATGTTGCACTGGACCCCGGAGTAAATACTTTATGTCGGTTGATATTATGAAAGTAAAATTCACAGTTGTGTGTCAGCCTTCACGGAGTGTACAGCCTAGATGAGGCAGACGTTACCTCATGCTCCTTCTCTTCTACTCATCCTGCCTTCCTCCTCACAGGAAGCCCCGCCTTCCCCACCCCACTCCACTGTTCCTTTCAGTTCTTGAACCGAATGTTGTCCCTGTACTTGCACAATATCTTTTACTCCCATTAGACTATGAGCTTCGCAAGTTCGAGGACCATGTCCTGTTATCCTCTTATCCTCTGCATGTATCTCAGTGCCAGGCAGAGGCTCAAACACAGTGAAATTTGGGAAGTCATGAAAAAAGAAAAAAACATAAACAAACAAATAAATAAACAGGAAACAGACTGCCTATCCTGGGCCTGAGGATTTGACTGCAGAACTTGAGGTCCTAGGTGTTGTCTGGGATGGAGAAAGGAAGTGGGTTTCATGCTCCCAGACTGTAAGATGAGGGGGCTGATCCTATCAAAGGCCCCTTTCAAGGACGATCGCCACAGCTCTTCAAAAGTTCAAAGAGAAGAAAGAAGGAAGACAGTGCATTGTCTCTGTCTGCTTCATTTTTTTCCTTGGACTGAGTGGAGCATTTCAACAGAAACCCATGGGCAGTGCAGGTATCGGGGATTCATCCAGCAGGGTTCTGAGCCCAGAATGTAGGAAATATCCCAGGAAGAAGGAAACAAAGAAGAGTACTCTTGGGGACAAAAGCTGTAGATGGAGTTATTCCGCAGTAACATAGAAGCAAACTTACTATCTCCTGGGTAATGCATTTCAAGTTTTGAACACCTATCCCCCAGATGAGCTGTTAGAACCCAGACCACTGTAATTTAAGATCCACCTTCATGGACTCTGAGGGAGGTTACACAGGATTCCGTAGAGGAGGAGCCTACAGTGCTGAGGACCTATTTCATGTTGGGTCTCTGTTGCCTAGGGAGATTATGAAAATTGACCAGAATCAGAAAAAGGCATTGTCAAATTTCTTCCCCATCATGGTCCATTGACTTTGTTGTTGTGGGTTTGTAACTTTACTAACTTTGTTATGGTGTCTCAGAAAGAGGAGGGAAACCTGGGTCCAGTCTACCATCTTGGACAGAAGGGCCTAACATTTATTTTCATCTTTGACACAGGAGTTTTCTTTCTAGGAATTTATCCTAATTGAACAGGACTTCTAAAATACAGTGTATATGCAAATGTGTAAGTGTGTCAGTTGCAGTACTGCTTATAATGGTGACCTGGGGATTTTTTTTTTTTTTTGAGATGGGGTATTGCTTTGTCACCCAGGCTGGAGTGCAGTAGCATGATCTCAGCTCACTGCAACCTCCACCTCCCAGGTTCAAGTGATTCTCCTGCCTCAGCCTCCCAAGGAGCTGGGATTACAGGCACGTGTCACCATGCCCAGCTAATTTTTGTATTTTTAGTAGAGATGGGATTTCACCATGTTGACCAGGCTGGTCTCAAACTCCTGCCCTCAAGTGATCCACCTGCCTCAGTCTCCCAAAATGCTGGGATTACAGGTGTGAGCCACGGTACGCAGACTTGTCCTGGAAATTTTAGAAGTCAATTATGATATACTCAGTACAAATCATTGGAGCCAGTAAAACTGATGCCACAGATTTCCATAAAGGAAAATGGTACACTTACGGAATGTCTATTTAGTTGAAAAGGTTTACAGCCACTAAATCCTACACATTTGAAGATATTAAATAGCAAAGAAAACAGTAAGTGAATAAAAGGGCTACAAAAATATAGTGTGATCTAATTTCTGTACAAATCTCACGCTTTTGAGTTTAAACATATAAAAAGAAACTGCATAAAAATGTTAAATAGTATTAACTCTGGATGGTGGAATTCTGGGTGATTCCTTATACTTATTTCTGAGTGAACATACATTACTTTATGTATAAATATATGGTATATATTATAATGTACATATGGTATATGGTATATTTTATATATGGTTTATATAGTATGTGTATTTAACTATACTTATATAGTTAAATATATTTATATAAATTATATATAAATTTATATGACATATATAAATATATATTTATATAAATTTATGTATGGTATATATGTAAATATATTTATACACATATATATATTTATATAGATTTAAGATGTATATATGTATATATGTGCACATATACACACACACCTTATATCTATAAAACCTGCCCATCTGCTCTTATTCAGTTGATTTCCATTTCCACCTTCTTACTCCTGTACCTGGCAAAGTACAGTGAAGAGTTGAGGAGGGTTGTTTTTGTTGCCCCTATGGCTTAGGAAGAGTTAATTAACTCCTAATTAACTCATTAGACTGGGAGGAGCAACTGAGTTCAGATTGGATGACAGTGACATCATGCCAGTCGCGGGAGCCAATAGCAGCGCCCTGCCGACGAAGTTTCTTAAGTCCCGGATGCCTTAATGAGCCTCCTGCACCCGCTGGGTAGTAGTAGTAGTTGCCGTTCTATACGCGGCCGGCTGGGCT
This sequence comes from Theropithecus gelada, assembly GCF_003255815.1. Taxonomy (NCBI): domain Eukaryota; kingdom Metazoa; phylum Chordata; class Mammalia; order Primates; family Cercopithecidae; genus Theropithecus; species Theropithecus gelada. Next base: position 26,000,178 of record NC_037676.1, read on the forward strand.
CCGTGGGCGCCCGCCCTGCATACCCGGACCTTCTAGGCTGTGGCTAGCGAGGGCTGCTTCCCACTCTAGTTCCTCCCCCAGCCCCTCTCTTCCAGGGCGTCACCGGTTTCTCTCCGGGGAACTTCGCCGCTTGTTTCTCAGCAGGTGACTGCGTCCTGCTAATGAGTCAAGGCGGCGACTTCCCTTGTCCCCATATTTTTCTCTTCCTCTCTCTTGGTACCCAGCCCAGGGGTTACGCCCGCTTTCGCTTGTGGTGAGTCTTCCTCATAGCCTCGCAGCTCTTAAAAGAAAACCCTGTGTCCAGGGCACCAAGAAGCACGTACTAAACCAAACCTAACCGACTGGCGTCTTCATACCGCGACCCTTTCTCACTATAAATGTCACGCTTCTCATTCTAGAAAAGGGGGGGGGGGGGGGGGGGGGTGGACAGGGGTCAACAAACGTGTAAACAGCATCCAGAGATATCCATGGCTAACAGTATCTAAAATATGATAGATTTACAAATTTGGCATCGCATTGACTATAGTTTGGGTTTGGCTTTAGCCAAGTAAGCATTTCCTCATGTCTTTAAATATTCTTGGTTTTTTAATTTTGTTTTTTAAGTGGCTTCGTAGCATTCCAGCATATGGAATAATGCACCGAACTCTTCCCCTACCGTTGGATATTTAGATTACGTTCAACTATTTTCTATTTTAAATAATTCCATGATGAACGACGGATCTTTTGTACAGATTTTCTTGTCCTAATATCTGAATATTTCCTTAAGATAAATCTTACAGTGAGCCGAGATCATGCCCACTGCACTCCAGCCTTGGCAACAGAACGAGACTCCATCTCAAAAAAAAAAAAAAAAGATACATCTTAGTGAAATTATTGTTTTCCTAAAAATATTTTGCTTTTTTTGGTTATTCCAAATTAAATAAAAATCAGTTTGTCTAATTTAAAACCAGAGCTCTAGGTATTTCGAGTTATGACTGCTTATTCTAACTAGTTTTTTAGATTTCAGTAAAGTTTTATAGTTCTGTTTTAAAATTTAATTCAAGGTAGTTTTATATTTCAGTTGCTATTATGGAGTCTTATTTCCAGCATATTTTCTTCCTGAATATTGCTGATATCAAGTGTTCATATTTATAAACTAATGTCATTTGAATTCACTTCACCAAGTCTTTTATTATCAGTTGATTCTATTGAGTTTCTAGGTAATCATTACACCACCAAACTTTCAGTGTATATCAAAGAACTTGCCTCAGGTATTTGATGGCTTTTTATTTTCCAGGAAAAAAAAAATCTCTTTGTATCTCATTTTGCCCTTTTCCTTTGAATTCCTGCCTGAAATGATCACCATCCTGTTTTGTTTGGATCTGTTTTGTTAGAAACGAGACTCCTTGGTACTGTGATTCAGTTGGTCATTTAGTTTGAGATATTTTTTATCAGAAGCCGATTATAGAGTTTTTAAAATTTGAGAATCTTAGTTTTTAATAAGAATATTTAGATAATGTGTATCTGCCGGCATAGCAATGATGACATTTTCTTTTATTACTATTTCATTTGTTGTCATTCTTTCTGCATAGACTATCTTTTTCCTTCTCTGTTTTTTCATGTTTTGGAAGAAATGCATGCTGTTTTAAAAGTCTCCTAGTTTCAGTGGTCCCTGAAAGCAACCTTTCAACATACACTTGTTTCAATATCAGAAATACATAATAAAACAATACTTTACAAAAGAATTCTGTTCCTTCCCACCTCTTGTCCTCCATATGGGGATTTAAGAAACTTTACTTCCCTTGCCTCCAAATTTTCTGGGTTTGGTTACTATAATCTGGAGTTATATAATATGATCACTGTTGTCAAATTCTATTTAACATTATATATCATCTCTTCCAAGAACTTTTGACATTTGCAATATAACACATATTCAATCAAATTATTCCAAGTGGGGTTCACTTATGGCATATTTTCTGAATCCTTGCATTTTGAAAATGTCATTTATTTTACCTTTGCACAACCTGTCTGGATACAAAATTCCAGATGATTCACAATCTTTCTCAAAATTCTGTACGTATTTTCCCATTTGTCTTTTGGCAAAGCAGACTGATTTTTATTCCTTGGTAATTGCTAGGTTTTTGTTGTGTTGTGTTGTTTTGCTTTGTAGTCCTGGATGTTATTATAATTTATTTTGTATCCTATAATTGAAAGTATTTGCCATGAATTTGTTTGGAATGTGACAAGCACTTCCAATCTTCAATTCTATCAGTCATGTCAGTTGTAATTTGTTCTTATTTTTTTCCTATAATTTTTGTTAGACTTTAATCCTTCCTCTGCCCTCCCTCTCCTCCCCTCCCCTCCCCTCCTCTTTTTCCCCTCTCCCTGTCTTCTGGCAATGTTTCTCAAATTTATCTCCCATGTCGCTTACTCCATTTTTCTGTCTTGGTTACAGCTCTGTTCTTGACTGTCTCTTCTATGAGTTTCAAGTCCGCTGTGATCGTCTCAGTTTCCTTGCAGTTTTGCTCTATCTCACTCACTCCCTTCTCATACTCAGCCTCCTGTCCTCTTCCTCTGTCCGTTCCTGCTTAAAGAGACGACTCCTTATTAAGGATGCCAAAGCTTCCTTCCAGGTACTGCACATGGCCTTTTAAAGAAATTATTTTCTTCCACAGAATCTTCAGGATAATTCCTCCCCTTTGTTCTGTGGTATTCTGTCATGTCCCCATGTTGTTTTTATTTTATTTATTTATGTTAAGAGACAGAGTCTCACTCTGTCGCCCAGGCTGGAGTCCAGTGGTGTAATCACAGTTCATTGCAGCCTCGAACTCCTGGACTCAGGAGATCCTCCCACCTCAGCTTCTCGTGTAGCTGGGACTACAGACACACACCGCCATGCCCAGCTAATTTTTAAAAAATTTTTTTGGAGAGATGGGGTCTCGCTTGTTGCCCAGGTTGGTCTGGAATGCCTGGGCTCAAGTGATCCTCCCTCGTTGGCCTCCCAAGGTGTTGGCATTACAGGCGTGAGCCACTGCGCCGAGCCTGTTGTTTTTAATTAATAAACTCAACACCAAGGAGGTGAAATCTAAATCCTAAATTCTCTCAGCTCCACATAAAACCCACACAGGAGATGAGACGGGTACAACGAACAGTGGTTGGGGTGACCCAGCTGCCAGCACCCTCCCAGCCTCTCTCAGCATCAAAGTGGGGTGGCTCTGCTGTCTGAAGGCGAAATCTTCTATGCCTATAGCTCTCCTGAAACTATGAAAATGAGGACTGACAAAAACACAGAACAAGAAACTACAAACCCACATGCTCACTGGACAAGGTGCTTCCTATCCCTGCCGCACTGTCCTATAGGAATTCCACCTCCCAGGATGCACCATGTTGCCGCCAGTACCCCCTCCTCTCTGCCCAGTTGCTTCCTGGAGCTTGCAGTCGCTAGGATGGGTACTGACCCCAAGCTAAGCCATCATATCCCCTGTGACCTGCACGTATACACCCAGATGGCCCTAAGCAAGTGAAGAATCACAAAAGAAGTGAAAATGGCTGGTCCCTGCCTTAACTGATGACACTACCTTGTGAAATTCCTTCTCCTGGCCCATCCTGGCTCAAAAGCTCCCCCATTGGGCACCTTGGGACCCCCACCCCTGCCCGCCAGAGAACAACCCCCTTTTGACTGTAATTTTCCTTTACCTACCCAAATCTTATAAAACGGCCCCACCCCTGTCTCCCTTCACTGACTCTCTTTTCGGACTCAGCCCGCATGCACCCAGGTGAAATAAACAGCCTTGTTGCTCACACAAAGCCTGTTCGGTGGTCTGTTCACATGGACGTGCGTGACGATAGGATGAAGGACAGAAGAAAACAGTATTCCTGGCCACTTCAAAAAGCAGCTGGAGAACAGTAGAGAGTTAGGACATGTCAGGAAACTCCCTTAATTAAAATAATGCCCCGATGCTCGGGAGAATGGCTAGATCTCACAGCCTCAATTTTTGTTTCTGTGAACCCCGAAAAGCTGAGACAGGTGTCAGTTAATTTAAAAGTTTATTTTGCCAAGGTTGAGGATGTGCGCCTGTGACACAACCTCAACAGGTCCTGATGACATGTGCCCAAGTTGGTCACATCACAGCTTGGTTTTATCCATTTTAGGGAGACATAAGACATCAATCAATGTATGTAAGGTGTATATTGGTTCTGTCTGGAAAGGCGGGACAACTTAAGCAGGGAGGGGGCTTCTAGGTCACAGGTGGATGAGAGACAAACGGCTGCATTCTTTTGAGTTTCTGATTAGCCTCTCCAAAGAAGGTGATGAGATATGCATTTATCTCAGTGAGCAGACGGGTGACTTTGAATGGAGTGGGAGGCAGGTTGGCCCTAAGCAGTTCCCAGCTTGACTTCGGCCTTTAGCTTGGTGATTTGGGGGCTCCAAGATTTATTTCCCTTTCACATTTCCCAGATTCGGTTTCTCCCTGGGGGGTGATTCAATTGTTTAGGCATTCACTCAACAAATGTCAAGCTCAGTAACCGCCCGTCACATGCTGCAGATGTCCCTGGAGCCCCACAGTGGGAGTCCTCCCTTACTTCCTACAGCTGAGACCAGGCTCTCAGAGAGCAAAAGGGCATGCTGCAAGGAGTAACCCGGGAGCACGACTCTGCAGCACCCAGACCACCTCTTTAGACCCCAAAGGTCCAACATCGGAACCTCAGTGGCGTCTGATCCTCGGTGTAGACAGGGGAGAGGGAGGAAGGGACAAAGCACCTTTCGATGTGTCTGGGTGGCTGCTGGAACTCAGGCTCCATGGGCTTCATAGTTAAGGGAAATCCTCCCCAATTTCTGCCAGTAGGTTGGCCATCCATCACTTTTTGTTGGTCGTCGGTGTTTTTGTCTTTGCTTCTGTCTTCCCTGGTACTGGGCAAAGCCATGCTGGGGGCTGCAGGCTGTATGCTGCCTTGAACGAGTCCATGTGTTACTTTCCATCCCCATTGTACTGGAATTCGGGGTCTTTTGGCACTGCTGTTCAACGTGTTTATATTTACATCTGTTACGCTGCCTTCCTCTGGTTGCAATTCTGCCTCTATTCACTCCTCATAGGTCTGTAACCTGAATCCTCAGCTCCCCATCTAAAATGTGCCTGTGCCGCACGACTCCGTATCTCCCGTGCAGATCCTGGACTCCAGAGCTCTCTAATGGCCTTCCCTGCGCTTCCACCCCATGTCCCCAAACGCTGCACTGACCTCACCACGTCCCAGTGACCAGCACCAGTCGTTCAGGACAGAAACCTCGCAGCCTCCTTGCTTCACCCGGTCCAGTCTGTACACGGTCTGCCTGGTAACTCCACCTCCACCAGGACTTCTAACCGCCTACTTCTCGCCACATCCCCTGCCTTACCCCCACACCCCCATCTTACTTCAGCCCCTCATCAACTGAACTGCCTGGATTATACCACATTTACTGCTGCAAACCCAGATGTTTTTGAGATCTAGGGACAGTAACACCAGGAGACTAGGGTCTGAGGTTCAGCTCTGTCACTGATTAGTCCTGTGACCTTGAACAAGCCCTCTGACCCCTTTTTGGAGCCTATCTCACACGGTGCTCAGGTAGTAGGGATTACAACAGAGCCTACATGAGATGCTTTGTTAAGTAAACAAGGGAGGTTTCGCATGCCCATAGCCAATTTAAGAGGGGGTGGAGAGTAAAAAGCACCAATATTTGTTGAGCCCCAAGTATGTGCCATACCCTGGTTGGGGCACTGCTCACACACAGCCTCCCTCCATCCTCGGGGCTCCACACTGCTGCCTATCCAGAGAGCAGGGGAAGACACAGATTCGTGTCCCTAGAAGGGGGCTGTATGCAACACGGCTGCCCAGACCCTCCAACTCGTTTCCATGTGCCTTGATGTTCCTCCTGGGTCCACATTGTTCCCAGACTGTCTGTTCTCTGAACTGTTATGCAAATCCCAGCTAGCCCAGTATCCATAGAAACCAGAATCTCCCATCTTCCTCAGCCTATTCCCTGGCAGAAGAATCCCACCCAGGTGACACCCACAAACAAGGACAAACAGCGCCCCAGAGAAGGGGAGCTTCCCCGTGCCCTGGGCCATCAGGCTTCAGTACTTATTGTTTAGTAGTTCCTGAAGGCATTTGTCAGGTCCTCCAGTCACGGCTGGGAGAAGGAGTGAGTGGCACAGGCCAGTGCAAGAAGCTGCATTTTCTTTTTGAAATCTGGAAGGGAGATGCTGTAATCCCAGCATCTCACATCGCTAACAATCATTTTTGTCCAACCCAAATAGCTCCACTGCTACTGGAAGTTAAGGTCACCTTCACAGTGGACATGAGTCAGTATTTGTCATCATCTTTAATCTCATACATACAAGTACATATGTCATCTCTGGAACATAACATGATTTCATTGTGCATAATCGATTACTAATTTTATGAACTTTTTTAAAGAACTCACTCCTCTCCAGAATAACCTTTCTTATGCCTAAAACATTATGACTCATTAGTCTTTTTTCCACCCTAGGGTCAAAACATGAGACAAAGTTTCTCCTCCCAATCCCAGGTTCTGGAATATTGGCCAGCAGCAGCACCCTGAGTCAGCAATCCCTACTGTGCACAAGACATAGGCTTTTGCTAGTGACATAAATTATGGATCACAGGATGCTAGAATGGAATGACCTGGAAAACACATGCAAATGTCCAAGTTTCCCTGTTTACAGAAAAATACAATGGCTATATCAATCTTGCAGCTATTTAAATAGCAGAGCCAGGTAAGACAACAATAAACTCCCAACTGTGCCAGATCCTCTTCTAAGTGTTTCACACATTTGCTCATTTAACCTCATATCCACCCTATGAGGTAGGAACTCTTACTGTCTTCATTTTCCTCACGATGAAACTAAGGCACAGAGAGGTCAAGTAACTCCCCCAAGATCACACAGCGGTTGAGTCAGAGTTTAGGTCCAGGTTGTCCAATCTGGTATCCCAGCCTCTTAACCACCAGAAACCTTTGTAAGGGTTCTAGTGAATTTAGATTTTAAAAATGTACATTGAGGCCGGGCACAGTGGCTCATGCCTGCAATCCCACCACTTTGGGAAGCCAAGGCAGACAGATCACCTGACGTCAGGGATTTGAGACCAGCCTGGAGAAACCCCATCTCTACTAAAAATACAAAAATTAGCCAGGTGTGGTGGCACATGCATCCCAGCTACTCAGGAGGCTGAGGCAGGAGAATTGCTTGAACCCGGGAGGTGGAGGTTGCATTGAACTGAGATCGCACCACTGTACTTCAGCCTGGGTGACATGTGTATTGAGGTCTCAGGTTTAAGGTTTCTGCTTTGCTTTTTCTGTTTTAAAACCTTAAGGTGAAGTATTTAAACACAACAAAAAGTCAAATCCATCCACTGAACGGACTGCTTGAAAACATCAGTACAAACCGCCCCCTTGAGAGAAAAGGATTTTAATAGCATCTTTCGGGTTTTTGCCTCTTGGTTGGGATGCTCAGGGATGACAGCTAGAGCTGTCTGCTCTAAATTATAATGTATTGGGGTGAACAGAATATACCCATCAACAGGATATGTGCTATGCATAAAACATCTCTGGGAAGATTGAAAAAAACTGGTAATATATGTTGCCTACCAGGGGGGTTGCTGAGTGTTTGGGCAGAAGGAGACACACTGTTCTAGTACATTTTGTACCTTTGGAACTCACAGCCATGTAAATGGATTATCTAATCAAACAACATAAATTAAAGACAGGCTCCTGCTTGTTGTGAGTGGTTGCATGCCTGTACTTACTGCTTTGAATTCTATTTTTTTGGTTCTTACAACATAACCATTTTCTCATGCTACTGAAAGTTTTTCATGAACATGAGTTTTATGCAAACATTCTTGTTAAAAATCTGAAGAAATCGGAGCACTCCCAACACAGGTAACTTCTACTTCTCAATCTCTCACTTTTATTTGGGATTTGTCATCACTGGGAATCACAATTCTATATTCAGACTCTCCCATTTCTGAAGAACTAGCCAATGTGTATTAATCCTGTCCTAAGTTTAGAACACAATACTTCACACTTTTACCATCATTTTCCTCACTGAATCCCCACAAGTGCCTGAGGTAGATATTGTCATCTTCATTCTACGTGAGGGAGCAGAGGGTCAGAAGATTCAGGCAGCCCAGAAATCATGGGGCTTGCATCTGGATCCAGAATCTGGACTGTGGGCTTCATGCCACTTTCTCCTTAGCAAAATGCCACCAGTTGGTCTGTAGCACTTTCAAGGGCAGCTTTCCTGCCCCGCAGTGCACGTCTCTAACCATACACATACTCTACAACCATTTATTTATTTTTTATTATTATTTTTTTTGAGGCGGAGTTTCACTCGTTGCCCAGGCTGGAGTGCAATGGCACAATCTCAGCTCCTGGAGTGCAATGGCACCATCTCGGCTCACCGCAACCTCCGCCTCCTGGGTTCAAGCGATTCTCCTTCCTCAGCCTCCCAAGTAGCTGGAATTACAGGCATGCGCCACCACGCATGGCTAACTTTGTATTTACTAAAGATGGAGTTTCACCATGTTGGTCAGGCTGGCCTCAAACTCCCAACCTCAGGTGATCCACCCATCTCAGCCTCCCAAAGTGCTGGGATTACAGGCATGGGCCACCTCGCCTGGCCTCAACAATCATTTATTATGGTCCAGCAACATTCACAGATTTGGGGCCTGAAAGAGGAAGATGACATGCTTCCCGCACTCCCAGGTCTCCAAGCAGAAAAGACAGCGAGGTGCTCTTCCAGCAAAACGGACAGCATGCAGTGGCAGCCCAGGGAGCCCCAGGCAGGCCTGGGAAGGCACCGCCAAGCTGAGAAGGGGGACTGAGGGACAATAAAAGGAGGGCGACAGACGCTGCAGGCAGGAGGAACAATGGGACCCTGCGCCCAGGAAGGCTGGGCAGGGTCTGTGTAAACAGTGGTGACCACGGTAGCAGGAGCCAGCCAGGGAGGGGTCTCGAATATCACTCGGGAGCTGGGAAAACTCTTGTCACTTCCCCATCACTCATCACAAGGGTCATGAAAGACTTCCACTATTGTGATATGGAGCAATCAAATTTTGTTGAGAGAAATTTCAACCCCCACAAGAGGAAGCGAAAAAGGAAATGGTCCCTGTGCACCTAATTCTGACCAATTGATACCAGGTGGCTGACATGGACGTGACTGGGAGCCTGGAGGTCACTGAGGCTCTCGCATGCTCTTGAGACTCCGGTTTCTGAGGCGCTCACGCTGCTGAGACATTCAGGAGGTGGGGAGGGGCCCCACTTCTACAGATGAGGAAATAAGCTCAGGCAGGCAGAGTGTGCCCCAGGAGATATCATGTAAGTGGCAGAGTCAATATGACCAGGAGAGCCAGAGCAACTGAGGTCAGGACATTTCAGTGACAATGGGCCCCTGGCGAGGGCAGGGGAGCCTGGTCCGGCTGCAGCGGTGTGTGAAGAGACTGAGAAGACTCCAGGTAAAAAGGCAGAGCGCGATGACAACATGCCCTGAGAGCTGCCCTGGAGAAATGCACTGCAGCGGGTTGGAAGTGGGGTCCCTCTGAGTGATGGGAACATGAACGATGGTGCATGTGGAATAGATGCAAAAGTGGGAGAAACTGGAGAACAGGGACCTTCCCATGGAGCTGCTGCTTTGAGCCTGGCCACAGTAATGAGAAGGAGAGTGACGGGGTGAGTGGAAGGCGAGGGCAGGAGAGGGACTTCAGGGAAGAATTAATGAACTCGTGGACTAGGGCTTCCTGCCAACAGAACAACTGGCCCATCCCTGAGCCAAAACCCAGAACTTACATGGACCTGAGGACGGTATCAAAAGTGAGATTTCTAGGATACATATACAACAAAAGAAAAAATAAAAACTGGACATCATCAAAATTAAAAGCTTTAGTATTTCAAAGGACATCATCAAGGAAATGAAACAGTTCACAGAGAAAAATTTTATAATCATATACCAGTTAAAGGAACTTGTGCTAGGCTATAAAGGGACTCTTACAACTCAATAATAAAAAGACAAATAACCCAATTAAAAAAGGAGCAAGTGATCTAAAGATAGTTGTCCTAAGAACATATGCAAATGGCCAATAAGCTCATGAAAAGATGCTCAATATCATTCGCCATCAGGGAAATGCAAACCAAAATCACAATGAGATGCCACATCACCCCTACTGGGACGGCTAAAGATGGATAATAAAAAGCACTGAGGCATGTGGAGTAATCAGAACCCTCATGCCCTGTTGATGGGATATAAAATTGTGTCACCATGCTGGAAAACAGCTTGGGAGTCCCTCAAGGGTTAAACAGTTTCCACATGATCCAGCAAATCTGCTCCCAGGCAGCTACCAAAGAGAAATGAAAACATATGTCCACACAAAAACTTGTACACAAGTGTTCCTAGCAGCATTATGTATAATAGTCAAGAAGTAGAAACAACCCAAATGTCCACCAATCGATGCATGATAAATAAAATGTAGTACTATCATTCCATACAATGGAATATTGGCCGACGAAAAAATAAAGTTGAACACATGCTACAACATGGATGAACTTTGCTTATAAGTACGTTGAAAAGAAAACGCCAAAAGAAAAATGAGTTTTAGCTCAAATATCATTTTTTAAGAGGCCTGGCCTGCTCAAGTTATCCTGTTTAAAAAACAAAAAAACAAAAAACTCTTCCCCTATCTAGAGTGTAAATAAAAAACATTTTAAAAATTTTAATATAACGAATGAAGTAATTTCAGGTCAAGTTTATTATATAGAAATTATATTAATGGGTGTGATAAATACTTTATAGGAGTGTCACACTCTCAGACACTTTGGCTCCCAAAGGGCTTGGAGTTTTTGTGAGGCTGAGCATCTTCCAACCAGGTGCATGCGCTGGTTTGCCAACATCCTCACCACACCCAACCCAGCCCCTTCACACACTGGCATTGCCTACCTGGGCCCTCCTTGTGGCTGTAAGTTTTATGTAACCAGTGTACACAATATACTTATAACCAACTAATAGGCATGAGTCATGATTTGTTTAAAATGTCAGTTTTTGTGAACTGGAGGGGATGGGCAGAAAGTGGGATGCTGAGTCCTTGGTCAGGAATGTGACCCAGATTTTAACACTGCTCCTAGGAAAGAAAATATTTCCTTTTATGATGCCACTTCCTGGGACATAGTGAGTTGACGATTAAAAACTCTCTTCAGAGATGTGGGAGAAAAAACAAGCCTAGGGAAAAGTCTGCAGGCACGGTGGAGGAAGCAATTCAGGATGAAATCACAAGTGGTAGAGCAAGCATGACCAGGCTGAAGTCAGCAGACTGAAGAGGGCAGCGAGGCCCAGTCTCCTCTTCCCTCTCCCACAGCGTTTAGGGCCACGTCCACGGCGCCACCCCTCTCCTTTCTTCCCAACCGAAAAGGGTGCCCTCTTTCCTTCCTTTCTGCAGACGCTGATGAGAATTAACCAGAGGAATTTCCTCCACAGCGACTACAGCAGGATGTCCTCATCCAATCCTCCTATCTCATTTCCAGGTGGGGAAACGGGCCTGGCAAGGAAATAGGCCAAAACCACGATTTTAAATGTTGTGTTTAAGTGCTCTGGAACCCTGGGTTCAGAAGAAACTGTGCAAGAACAGATCAATCAGAACTGATCTGATGGGGACGGGGTATACAGCTGTATTAACCATGGGGATGGTTAATACAGAGGCCCTGTATTAACTGTATTTCCTCTTGATGCTCTGATATCTGGGGCCTCGCTGACCTGGACAGACTGCTCCTCCCAGGCTAGCCAATCCCCTAATCCCTGGAGATAGCAAGCATCCGGCTGAGCACACACCTTTCCTACGGAAACCAACTAATCCGGAGCGATGGCGCCAGCTGCCTCCTTCACATGGCTCTCCCAGGGCTGTCACACCCCAGGCCAACATTCACCTGTCCTGACTATCCTGGGGCCAGGTATCGGACAAAAAGACCAGCCCCTACGCTGAGAGCCACTGAAATTACTCAAGTCAGCTACCCCTAAACCTGTCTCCCCTGCTTACTCTGCCTTGCCGACTTCCTCCTGAGAAAACCAGACGAAGTCTCCTGCCCACCTGTTCCCCTCCCTCCTTCCTCCCTCTGACCCACCCTGGGGCTTTCCTATGCGGCCCCTCCTCTTGGAACCATAAGTAACAAACTCTCCTTTCCATGGCAGTCCCCGCCTCATCCAATGGCTTTACCACACGTGGATGAGATGGCTTACAACAGGCCCATTCTAGAAGTAAACATTATTCCCAGAAATCCGGGAATGGGGATTCAGAAAATTCACATTGTGGAGGTGCCACGACTCGGGAGAGCCTGGCCAGTGAGGTGCCACCCAGATAGCTCCTGACTGTGGACAGAGAAGGGACTAAACATGGAGAGAGGTGCAGCCTTGAGTCACGGAATAGGACCAGGCGGGACAGGAAGAAGAGCCTGGCAAGGAGGTGGGGGCACAGCAGTGCCCAAGCAATGTGGGCATTAGGAAGAGGGCAGAAAGAAAACAGTGCCGTGGCACAAGACCTGGGCAGCCCCGGGCCGGCTCAGCCGTCCAGTTCTTCCTTGATGCTGATGTGCAGGGGGCAGATGCGCAAAGGCTCTGGAGGCCCAGCTCCCCGTGCACCCCCCAGGTAGAAGTAGGGGCGCACCTCCCCAAAGCGTGCGTGGAAGGTGTACAGGTGGCAGTGGCGCTCAGCGTCATAGAAAGACAGCTCGCCCTCCTCGCACTCCAGCTCCACACGCAGGCGGCGTGGGATGGCCAGGACCAGGGGCGACGTGGCTGGGTCCGAGGTCACGCAGTGGTCCCCCTCCACGCCCTGCGTGCGGCAGACGTACCAGAAGCCCGAGCGTGTGTCGTGGTAGCAGCTGTGCGAGTGGCCCTCAGCGCCCGAGTCCTGGCGCACACGCACCACGCCCACCCGCCAGCTCTGCAGCCCCCCCAGGGCCACCTCCCAGGCGTGCGAGCCCTGAGAGAAGACACGGGAGCCCAGCAGGCAGGGCGCCGAGGAGAAGCGTTCCGGGTTCTCCACCTGCACGCGGTAGCCGTGGTTGGTGACGCTGGTGAGGTCGTCAGACACGGAGAGCCAGCCGGCTGCGGTGTTGGGGTCAAAGCTGAAGGGTACTGCGAGCAGGGGCAGAAATGGGGAATCAGCAAACCTGAGGTCCCTTAGGCCACACGTGGATATCTCTAGCCCCACAAACCAACCACTGTGTCCTACCTGGCCCCAAGTCCATGCAAGGAGCCGCCCAGGGCTGGAGCAGTGGCAGGGGTTGGGCTGTATCCCCCAGAAGATATGTGGCAGTCCCAACCCCTGTACCTCAGAGTGTGACCTTCTTTGGGAGTGGGGTGGTTGTACATGTGTTAGTAAGACTGGAGGAGGGTCCCCAATCCAGTATGACCTGTGCCCTTATAATAAAGAGGAGACAGACACAGACACACAGGGGGAAATGCTGTGTGATGGCAGAGGTGGGGATCAAAGTGCTGAGGGGGAGCCAGTAAGGCCAAGAATGGCCAGGAGGCAGCAGGAGATGGAAGAGGCAATGAAGACTCCCCTCTTCAGGCTTCAGAGGGGCCTGGCCCTGCCGACATCTGGATTTTGGATTTCTAGCCTCCAGAAGAACTGTGAGAGAATCGACTTCTCTCAATCTCCAGTTTGGGTCCTTTGTTATGGCAGCCACAGGCACTCATACAGGCAGAGACTCAACATTCACACGACCCAGGGATGTTAGGACAGCATGGCCCATTCCCTGAGTCAGTGATATTCCTCCCTGTAAAACCAGGACACTGTGGCTCGTGTGGGCTGCAGTCGGCTTGGGAGAGGCGATCCCGGATGGAGGAGGTCTTTTATCATACAAAATACAGTTCTGAATAGACAAGGAAGCCAGTTTCCCTCTCTGAAGAGGGGACCAAGTGTCAAGGTCCTGAGAGAAGGCATTCTACGAGGAGGGTTGGAGGTGTTGGGCAGAGTGGAGAAGACCAGGGTACGGGAACTCGCCTGCAAGGGCCTGGCAGAGGGATCACCTGAGAGAGGAGGGGACCTCTGAGGAGGTGGGAGGTGGGCAGAGACCAGCCCTGGTGCCTCTTTGCTAACATAAAGGGCTTCCACCCATGCTTGGGACACCTGCCTGCACCCCCGCTCACCAGATTCCACAGATGCAAGCATCTTCTTCCAGACGCGGTACTGCAGGGAGCCCAGGTACTTGCAGACATCAATAAGCATGCCAGGCTGGACTGGCTCTGGCTCCATGGTGCAGAAGAGTCTGGAAAAGTACAATGGGGTATGGCAGGCAGGGCCAGAGTCATGCATCCTGGGCCAAACTGGGCCAACTGGAAACCAGCAACAGGACTCGTTCCCTTCCCTCAGGCCCAAGTTTCCTGGCCACCTTCCCCAGGACAAGACTAGACTGGGCTATGATGGGAGATGGGCCAAGACCAACAGGGCTGCTACCGCCCTTCAGAATTCAGTCCGAGAGCTCACCCTACCCCACCTAGGAGAAATACAAACAGGAGGTTCTCTAACATGGCTGCCTTCCTTGCAGGCAGAAATCACACTTACACATCCGGCTCACGGGATGTCTGAGTTGGAAGGGACCCTAAGGATGCTCTAGTCCAATGGCCCCAAGGTGTCCTCCGGCCTTTGCTTGCACACTGCCAGTGGGAAGTGAGCACAGGGAACTCACTCCCTCCAAAAGCACTCTCTTCCATCTTTGGACAGCTCTGACTGGGACACAGCTCTTCCTCATTCATCCCTGTGAACCCAACAACCATCAACACAAACCACTGTGGCCTAAGGCTCTCAGAGGGAGGGGGCTGACCAAGAAACAAGCCTGACATTGACTGGCCCTGAGAAACGCGAGCCACGTGCAGGACGGTGTTCTCCTTCCCTGCACGGCAGGCGGGGACCCTCCACACTCAGGAGAACAACACTGCCCCAGAGCCAGCTGGAACTGGATGCTGTGAGAGGGCTCTCTCCACCTGGCCATTGTCCACCACTCCCTCTCAAAACCAGGGCACAGTAGCTCATGTGGGCTGGTGCACCCAGCTGGCTGTTACCTGCTTGCCCCGGGGCCACTGGAGTTTGCACCCCTGGTATTTCTGCCCACTCCTGCCCTCCCCTCCACCCGCTTTGGCAACTTACCGGCGTTTTCGGCTCTTGTGTTTCTGAAAAAAATGAAAATAAAAAAATAACAACACAGAGACACAGATATAGAGGAAATATATACGTTTCTGACCTCAAAAGGAGTCATGCATTCCATGGATCATAAGTCTTAATATTGTCAAGATGTTAACAATAACATCTCTGCTATGATTTGGACATGTTATCCGAAAGTTCATGTGTTGAACACTGAATCCCCAATGCAACTGTGTTGGGAGGTAGGGCTTAAAAAGAGGTGACTGGGTCATGAGGGCAGAGCCCTCACAAATGGATTAATGTCATTACTGTGAAGCGGTTTAGTTATCATGAGACTGCGTTGCTATAAAACAATGAGCAACTACTGTGTCTTGCACTCATTTCCTCCTTCTTCCATGAGATGACCCACACCAAATGCCAGCGCCATCATGTTCCTGGACTTCCTGGCCTTACCCAGAACAATCAGCTGAATAAACTTGGACTGTTTTATAATTTACCCAGTCTGTGATATTTTGTCATAGCAACAGAAAACATACTAAGACACTCCTTAAGTTGATTTACTGACTCAGTGTAATCCATTATCCTAGCTGGCTTCTTTGCAGAAACTAAAAAACTGATCCTAAAATTCACACAAAATTTCGAGGAACCCAGAACAGCCAAAACCATCTTGAAAAAGAAGAACATTGGAAGACTCATAATCCCCAATTTCAAGACTTACTACAAATCAACAGTAATCAAGATATGTGGTGCTAATATAAAAACAGGCGTTGGGATCAATGGAATAGAATTGAAAGTCCAGAAATAAACCCTCATATTTACCATCAATCAATTATTTACAAGAGTGCCAAGATGATTTAATGGAGGAATAAATAGTCTTTCCAACAAACGGTACTGGGAAAACTGTATGTTGACATGAAAAAAAAAAAAAAAGAAAAAAAAGAAGTTGGACTAATCCTTACTATACTATATACAAAAAATAACTCAAAATGCATCAAAGACCTACCTGTAGAGTTAAAACCGATAAAGAACTTGTATCTAGACTATATAAAGAACTCTTACAATTCAACAATAAAAAGACAACCCACGTTAAAAATGGGCAAAGGATCTGAATAGACATTTGTCCAAGGAAGATCTACTAATGATCAAAAAGCCCATGAAAAGATGTTCCAGGTCATTAGCCATCAGGGAAATGATGACATGCAATACATAAGGAGATACCACTTCACACCTACAAGGATAGCTATAATTTTTAAAAAACAAATTTTGGCAAAAATGTGGAGAAACTGGAATCCACATACACTCCTGACGGGAATATAAAATGATACAGCTGCTCTGGATAATGGCCTGGCAGTTCTTCCAATAGTTAAACCTAGAGTTACCACATGATCCAGCAAATCTACTCCCAGACGTATTTCCAAGAAAAATGAAAATATGTCCACATAAAAGTTGCTACCTGAATGTTTACAGCCATATTATTCATAATAGCCAAAATAGAAACAACCCAAATGACCACTGTCTTAGTTCATTTTGTGCTGCTATAACAAAATACCACAGACTGGGTAATTTATAAACAATAGTTTATTTCACTCATGGTTCTGAAGCTGGGAAGTCCAAGTGCAAGGCACTGGCTTCTGATGAGAGCCCTCACGCTGTGTCATCCCATGGCAGAAGGAAGAAGGGCAAGAGACCACACATAAGACCAAGAGCAAGCAAGCAAGAGGGGCCCAAATTCACTTTTATAACAAGCCCGCTCTCTCAATAACTAACCCACTCTGCCAGTAACAACATTAACCCATTCATGTGGGCTCTCAGGACCCAATCACTTCTTATTAGGCTCCACCTCCCAACACTGTTGCATTGGGGATTAAATTTGCAACACATAAATTTTGGGGAACATATTTAAACCACAGCAACCACCAACTGATAAATCAATAAATAAAATGTAATATAGCCATGTGCAACATAACGATGTTTCAGTCAACAAGGAACCATATATATGACTCTGGTCCCATGAGATTACATCACCATATTTTTACTGTACTTTTTCTATGTTTAGATACACAAATACTTAACAGTGGGCTCTAGTTGCCTATAGTATTCAGTACAGCAACATGCTACACAGGTTTGTAACCTAGGAGCAAAAGACTATTCCATATAACCTAGGTGTGTAGTAGGCTACACCATGTAGGTTTATGTAAGCACACTCCATGACATTTGCATAATGAAAAAATTGCCTAATAACACATTTCTCAGAACATATCCCCATCATCAAGCAATGCATGATTGTATATCTATGCCATGGAATATTATTCGGCCATAAAAAGGAATGAAGTACTGATAGATGCTACAACACGAATGATGTTTCAAAATATGCCGACTGAAAGAAGGCAGTCACAAAAGGTTACATGTTATATAATTCCATGCATTTGAAATGTCTAGAATAGGTAAATCTATATAGATAGTATGTAGATTAGTGGTTGCCAGGGGCTGCTAATTCTAGTAATTACCACTCTGTTAGACTCAATTTAGGTAACAGTTTTTATGTGGGAGGAGGAACTGGGGAGTGACAGCTAAAGCAGGGCTGCTTTTGGAGGCATGAAATGTTCTAAAATTGTCGTGATGGTTGCACAACTCTGTATATACTAAAAATCACTGAGTGGTACATTTTAAATGGGTGAATTGTTTAGCATGTAAATTATATCTCAATAAAGTTGCTAATAAAAAACAAAAAGGAGTCACAAACCAAAATCATCCCTGAAAGCACTCTGGGTACTGGGCAAGACAATACTCCCAGTTCCCTAAACAGAATCCACGAGACACACAGCTTTTAGATCCCACGAAATGGTTTTTCTATCTTTTTTTTTTCTCCTTCATTTTTCTTTTTAGAGACAGCTCTGAACACAGAATGATTTCATAATCAGGGACATTTTAGAGACAGAAGGCTTCAAGGTTCGAGGCTCTGAGTGAGGTGGAGAACTCCTAAAGGTCCCAGCCAGGAGGTGACACTGCCTGAACAGATAACCGTCCCTGTCACCTCCCACTCTGCTCTACAGCGACACCCCTTCCACAGCAGTCAGCTGTTTTCCAGGGACAGGAGACACCTCACCACCCTGGCCAGTTTACAGACCAGCTTTCAAGCCCAGAAATTTCCCTGCAGGAAATTTGTAAGGACCGATGGCTCATGGGGAGGAAATAAATCAATAAAAGGAAGAAAAAATGAATAATACTGTTCTTTAAAAGAGAGAACAGAATCATCTTTTTCTTAAGAAGACAGAAAGCCAAGGCATCATATTTAAATAAGAAATTTAAATAATTGAATGATTTTAAAAGAATTCATTTTATTAAAAGGTAGAGACAGGCCGGGCGCGGTGGCTCACGCCTGTAATCCCAGCACTTTGGGAGGCCAAGGCGGGCGGATCATGAGGTCAGGAGATCGAGACCATCCTGGCTAACACGGTGAAACCCCGTCTCTACTAAAAATACAAAAAAAAAAAAAAAAAAAATTAGCCGGGCGTGGTGGCGGGCGCCTGTAGTCCCAGCTACTCGGAGGCTGAGGCAGGAGAATGGCGTGAACCCGGGAGGCGGAGCTTGCAGTGAGCCGAGATGGCGCCACTGCACTCCATCCAGCCTAGGCAACAAAGCGAGACTCTGTATCAAAAACAAAAAAACAAAACAAAACAAAACAAAAGGGTAGGGTAGAGACAGGAAAAAAATGAGAGTAGGAGAGAGGGCAAGAGAAAGGAGGAAAGAAGAGACAGGAGCTGGGCACAGTGGAGCGCCAGCAGTCCAACTACCTGGGAGGCCAAGGTGAAAGCATCACTTGAGGCCAGGGATTCAAGACCAGCCTGGGCAACATAGTGAGACCCCCTCACCCCCACCTGACTGTTAATACACGGAAAACTTAGCTGGGCATGGTGGCTCGTGCCTGTAGTCCCAGCTACTCAGGAGGCTAAGGAGAGAGGATCACCTGAGCCCATGAGTTTGAGGTTACACCGAGCTATAATCACCCACTGTACTCCAGCCTGGGTGACAGAGCAAGACCCTGTCTCTAAAAAAAAAGAAGAGAGAGGAAGAAATAAGAGGGTTTCAAGGAACTGTGCCCTGGTAAGTCTTTTTAGCTTTATGACACAAGCAGAGCAGGTCACTTGTGAGCTCTTCCAGGCCAGTACCCGGCAAGCTCCAGGAAGATAAGGTTGGCCAGGGCTGGTGGGCTGTGGCTCCCAGCTGGTGCCGGAACATCTGGCCCTGTCACTGAATCCAGACGCTGAGCTCCTTACCATGAGAAAAGAAACGTCATCCTCCTTCATCTCCATCTGCAGCCGCTCTATCTCATGTGCCAGCACCTCTGTCTCCTCTGTGAGCTGCTTCATCTTCTCGTCGGCCAGAAGCTGCTTCTGCCTTGTCTCTTCGGCCACGGCATCCAGAATGGCCTGCTCCTCCACTCTCAAGAACTCGCGAAGCTTATCAAACTCCTGCCGGATCCGGCCTTCCAGCCATGCAGCCTCCACCTACAGCAGACAGCGGGAGGGAGTCAGGGGTCAGATACGGAGGGAACCTCCATAGCCCAGCAACTTTCCCATTTTTAGCAAAGGAACTTTATGTTCAAAGAAATCATGTATAGAACTCCTATAGATAAAATATCGACATAATAGTTTATAAGCATCAACATAATAGTTTATAAGCACACATTTCTAAGTTCAGATTTCAAATGGGAAAGTCCAACAACCTAATAATAGGTTGTTTTGATAGGGTTTTTTTTAAAATAAAATCACAGCTTACAGATTGCAACTGTAGTACTATAATCTCATCTACATACAATGTTCAGTTCCTTCTTTAGGTTGTACCATAACAAGGAAGTCCTGAATCATAGAAATGAATGGCTGCAAATAGTAATGATTTTTTCTAAAGTATTTGCCTTCCAATCTTAGGACTTAAAATTTGTCTGATCCAGAGGCTTTACCAAAGGAGCAGTAGGAAGTATTTATTTTAAAATAATCATTAAAATAATATACACACTCCTAATCATAACCACAAAAGGTTTTTTTTTTTCCCTCTTTTTTTTTTTTTTTTGGAGACTGAGTCTCGCTCTTTCATCTAGGCTGGAGTGCAGTGGTGTGATCTTGACTCACTGCAACCTCTGCCTCCTGGGTTCAAGCAATTCTCCCTGCCTCAGCCTCCCAAGTAGCTGGGACTACAGGTGTGTGCCACCATGCCTGGCAAAGTTTTGTATTTTTCAGCAGAGACGGGGTTTCGCCATGTTGGTCAGGCTGGTCTCAAACTCCTGACTTAAGGTGATCCGCCCGCCTCGGCCTCCCAAAGTGCTGGGATTACAGGCGTAAGCCACCGTGCCTGTCCTCACAAAAAGTTTTTTCAAAGGGAAGAGAAAACCATAAATGTAATTAAAGAAAAAGCAAATAAATATTTCTCAGCTTGGAATAAGAAAGACATTCCTTGGCGCAGTACAAAACTGAGAAGCCTCGAAGAAAGAATGAGATAACTGAATACATAGAAAAATAAGAGGTGTGTATGGCAAGAGACTATTCATAAAGTTAAAGACAAAAATATAATTCCATGACAACTGTTAGAAAAACCATTCAAAATGTGTGCTGTAGCAATGGTAGGTTAGTAATCTCATCTTTGGACTGAAAGTTAAATATTGATGTTCCTCAATGTATGATGGGGTTACATCCCAATAAGCCCATCATAAATTGAAAAACGGTTAAGTCAAAGCAATGAATACACCTAAACTACTAAAAACATCATAGGTTAGCCTAGCCTACCTTATTTATTTATTTATTTATTTATTTATTTATTTATGAGACAGAGTCTTGCTCTGTCGCCCAGACTGGAGTGCAGTGGCACGATCTCGGCTCATTGCAAGCTCCGCCTCCTGGGTTCACGCCATTCTCCTGCCTCAGTCTCCCAAGTAGCTGGGACTACAGGTGCCCGCCACCACGCCTGGCTAATTTTTTGTACCTTTTTAGTAGAGACGGGGTTTCACCATGTTAGCCAGGATGGTCTCGATCTCCTGACCTCGTGATCTGCCTGCCTCAGCCTCCCAAGCTGCTGGGATTACAGGTGTAAGCCACTGCACCCGGCCTAGTCTAGCCTACCTTAAACGTGCCCAGGACACTCACATTAGCCTACAGCTGGGCAGAATCATCCAACACAAAGCCTACGTCATAACAAAGCACTGAGTGTCTCATGTAATTTATTGAATACTGTACTGAAGGGGAAAAACGAATGGTTGTATGAGTACTCCAAGTACAGTTTCTACCGAATGCACATTGCTTGTGCACCATGGTAAAGTCAAAAAATCATAAGCCAGGGACTGTTTGTATATTTATAGCTCTGAAAATATAACAAAAGGATTCACTGAAAAAGTGAAAATGAACAAAAAAATTGAAAATGATCCACTGAAAA
Source organism: Theropithecus gelada (assembly GCF_003255815.1). NCBI lineage: Eukaryota > Metazoa > Chordata > Mammalia > Primates > Cercopithecidae > Theropithecus > Theropithecus gelada. The sequence goes on from NC_037676.1 coordinate 26,021,760, forward strand.
AGAAATGACAAACAGGAAGTATATTTGCAACATTTATGACAAATGGCTATTATTCTTTTTTTTTTTTTTTTTTTTTTTTTTTT